>NW_026775989.1:0-97923 GCF_027477595.1 Haemorhous mexicanus | reverse complement strand
GTCAGAGGGGGAGAGACCCCCAAGGACCCCCCCAGAACAACCCAGAGACCCCCAGAACAAACCAGGGACCCCCAGAGCCCCCCCGGCCCGCGGGGCACCCCCACCACCAGCTGGGGGGGAAATGGGGGGGGTCAGGGGGGAGACACCCCCAAGGACTCCCCCCAGAACAGCCCAGACCCCCCCCCCAGAACCGCCCAGAGACCCCCAGAACAACCCAGGGACCCCCAGATCCCCCCCGGCCCGCGGGGGACCCCCACCACCAGCTGGGGGAGAAATGGGGGGGGTCGGGGGGGAGAGACCCCCAAGGACCCCCCCAGAACAGCCCAGGGACCCCCAGAACAAACCAGGGACCCCCAGAGCCCCCCCGGCCCGCGGGGGACCCCCACCACCAGCTTGGGGGGGAAATGGGGGGGTCAGGGAAGGAGAGACCCCCAAGGGACCCCCAGGGACCCCCAGAACACCCCAGAGCCCCCTAGAACAGCCCAGAGCCTCCGGAGACCCCCCCCCAAGAGCACCCCAGACCCCCCCAGAACAGCCCAGAACCGCCCAGGGACCCCCAGAGTCCCCCAGGGACCCCCCCCCCCCCAGAACAGCCCAGAGCCCCCCAGGGACCCCCCCCCAAGAGCACCCCCGGGACCCCCAGAACAGCCCAGAGACCCCTCCAGCACCCAGGGGACCCCCCCCCCCAAAGGATCGCAGGGACCCCCCCGTCCCATGGCACCCCAAAGCCCCCCCCGGGACCCCTCCCCAAAATCAGAATCACCTTGTGGTCGCCGTCGCCATGGAGATCAACCAGCGCTGAAAGGGTGGTGGGGGGGAGCTCAGGGGGACCCCGGGGGGCTCAGGGACCACCCCCCATCTCCCCCACCACCCCCTCCCTCAGGGACCCCCCCCCCCAGACCCAGGGGAACCCCTCAAAAAGATCCTCCCCTCCCCCTACCCAGGGGAAAGCCCTCAGTCAGGGACCCCCACCCAGAGACCCCCCCCCCACTCTGAGACCTCCCCACAGCCACCCCAAAACCCCCCCAAACCGAGACCCCCCCTCACCCCAAACCTCCCCTCACCCAAACCCCCCCCTCACCCCAAATCCCCCCTCACGCCCCCCCCTCACTCCCTTTCCCCTCACGACGCCCCCTCCTCACCCATGCACCCCGGGAAGCTGCACAGCCCGGCCAGGGGGTCCTCGTGAGCCTCCAGCCATAGCGAAGAGCTGCGGGGGGGTCCGAACGTTGAGGGGGGGGCGAATCCCTACACCGGGACCCCCCAAACCCGCCCCGAACCCCGCCCCTCCCCCACCTGTCCTCAGCCGCCGCCATCGCGTTGCCACGGCAACGCAGGGATTTGCCGCCCGGAAGTGACATCCTTTTAGCTCCGCCTACTAGCGATCTAGGCCAATGAGCCCTGAGATTTTTTCAGGCCACGCCCCTTGCCAGGACTCCGCCATCTTTGTAGTTCCCCGGATGGCGGAGTCGTCACGTTCGCTTTACGTGCGGGTGACGTCACCGCGCCGCGCCTGCGCGCTGCCCCTTTCCGCCTTGGAGACGCCGCGGTGAGGCCGCGCTCGAGGGGTTCGGGGGGAATTTGGGGATTTTTGTTTTATTTTGGGGGCTTTTTGAGGAGAATTGGGGCTTTTTGAGGGGTCAGAAGGGCGGTGAGGTGCTGGGGGAGGGGGATGAGTCGGTTTGAGAAGGGTTTGACGAGCCTGGGGGGTCTCGGGGGGGATTGCGAGGCCTTGAGGGGGGTCTGGGAGGTTTTTTTGGGGGTTCCGGGGGCTTTGGGGGGGCCTGAGGCGTTTGGGGGAGGTCCTGAGGGTCCTGTGAGGTCGTATGGGGGTCGGGGTTTTTGGGGGGGGTCCATGAGGCTTTAGGAAGGATTTGGGGGGGCTCAGCAAGGCCCAGGAGTCTTTGGGGGGGGACCCTCAGGCTGGGCAGCAGGGGGAGAAGGAAAATCGGGGGGGGTTCCCCCCCCAAATTAGAGACAGGAGGGTCTGGAGACCCCCAATTCCCACCCCAAATTCCTTGAGGGGATCCCTGAGGGTCTCCCCGTTATTTCTGGGCTGTGGGGACCCCCCCTAAGCCCCCCAAATCCCGCCCCCCCAGCCCCCACCATGCAGCTCTTCATCCGTGGCCAGACCCTCCTCACCCTCGAGCTCTCCGGCTCCGAGACCCTTGCCCAGATTAAGGTGAGAGCCCCCAAATTCGGGCTGTCCCCCTCCCCAATCCCCCCCAGATTTTGGGGTGCTGACCCCCCCTGTTTGTCCCCCTCCCCCAGGAGAGGGTGGCCGAGCTTTCGGGGATCCCCCCCGAGGACCAAGTGCTGCTCCACGCCGGGACCCCCCTGGACGATGATGAGGCCGTGCTGGGGCAGAGCCCCCTCCCCGAATTCACCACCCTGGACCTCTCCACGCGCCTGCTGGGCGGTAATTCCGGGGGGGGGGGCCGCTAATTATCGGCTATTAATTAGGAAAACGGCCCCCCCAACACCCTGATTTCCTTTCTCCCCCCAGGTAAGGTGCACGGCTCCCTTGCCCGCGCCGGCAAAGTGAGAGGCCAGACCCCCAAGGTGAGCGCTGAGGGGGCTCCCCCCGGCTTTGGGGACCCTCACGGGGTTTGGGGACCCTGCTAGAGTTTTGGGGACCCCCCCCTGACTCCTTGGTTTCCAATCAGGTGGCCAAGCAGGAGAAGAAGAAGAAGAAGACAGGGCGGGCCAAGCGGCGCATGCAGTACAACCGGCGCTTCGTCAACGTGGTGCCCACCTTCGGCAAGAAGAAGGGTCCCAACGCCAACTCCTGAGCACAATAAAAGAATCTGGGCTCCGTTCCCAGCATTTTGGGGCTTTTCGAGCTTTTTTTGATGCTTTTCTTGAGGTTTTTTAACTTTGTTTTAAAGTTGGTTGTGTTCAGAGTGGTTTGGGGGTGAAGTTGGCCTGGAACGGGTTAATGGGGGTTCCCGAGCAGCTGATGGGGTGGTTAATTAGTGGGAGGAACTTAATGAGCGTTAATTTGGAGGCTGCTAATGAGAAGACGCTGTCTGGGGAATGAGTCTCTATGGGAGAGGCGGAGACAGCCGAACGGTGCCGGAAATACCCGAGCGCCGCTGTAGGCGGGGCTGAGAAAGCCGAACGTTGACGGAAAAGACCGAGTGCAGCGGGAGGCGGGGATTAGAGAGCCGAATGGTGACGGAAACACCCGAGTGAAGCCGAGGAACGCGCGGAAAGAGCCGGAAACACCCGATTGGCGGAGCTGAAAAACCATCAAGAGAATTAATTGATGGCTCCGAACCCTTCCGAGCGGTGCCGAACGAATTCGGTTGGAATTCCGAAAAAAAAAAAACCCCCCGGAGATTCCCCTCACGGCCTCACCCGCCAGGGGGCGCCCCCCACTCCTCGCGCCTTTCCCGCCTTTTCTCCTCCCTCAGCGCTCGCGCCCCGCCCCCTTTCCCGGCATGCCCCGCGCGCTATTTAAAGGCCCATGAGGGAGCGTGGCGGCCATTTTGTCCTAGCGGCGGTGGGAGGAGGTTTGTCTCGGTTTCTTTTGGGCTGTGCCTGAGGTGGGGGGACTATGGGTGGATATCAGGGAGGTGCAGCGGCTTAGATAACTGCATTCCCTCTCTCCTGGTTAATGGGGAGCAGCCTGGAGCCCTCCAGGTGCCGTTCCCTTTACGGTGCAGTCACTGACTCCGTCCCTGAGGGATTCCGTGAGGGGTCCGCGCCTTCTCCGGGGGCTGCTCGGGGATGAGATTCTCACAGACCTGTGCTGATGGCGCGGTGAAGAATTTTAGAGTTCTCTGAGGGCTTGTCCTGCCCCGGCCTGTGGGTTGGCTGTCCTGTATTTTCATATCGTGTGACTCTAATTTATTTTTTTCTTTTGTTTCCTTTTTAGTGTTTTTGCCGGGGAAATGCTGCTCCTTCCTGAGGTGCGTCTTTTTGGGTTTAATAAACTGGATTTTAGGGCAGCAGTGCTGCGGGGATGATCACCCTGAACTCTCTCTTGCTGATGGGTCAGTGGAGAAGCTTCTGGAATAATCTGAGTAGCACTGACCCAGGAGGGGGCTCCAGATCCCCGGGTGGGGGGGGGGGGTTTAGGACCCTCGTGGAGAGGATCAGACCCTCTTGGGAAGGAGTTAAATCTTTTTGTGAGGCATAAACCACGTGTGGAAATCCAAATCCTCGTTAGGGTTCTAATAAAGCGTCGTAGCACTAAAATTTTACCTTTTTATATGGGCTTACTTTGTTCAAATCAGTATTTTTAGCGGTTTTTTTCTTGTTTTTAAAGCATGAGCGAGCCGTGGGGGCTCAGGTGAGTCAGGGGGTTTGGGGAGGGGATTTTGGGGCTTTTTTTGGGGTCCCCCCTGCCGGGGCTGAGGCGATACCGCCCCAAACTGAGCCCTGTGATTGGTCTGTTCCCTCTGAGGCTCTGGGAAAATCACAAAAGGGAATTTTGGGGGTCTCTGCGTAACTCTTGGGTTGTGGAGGGATTTCGGGAGGTTTTCCAGGAGTTTCAAGACTCTTAATTTCTATTTTAATTCCTTTTTCCAGCTCTAGGATGATGGAATCCTCATCGGCGGGTTTCCCATGTCCCCATCCCAGGTGAGCCCCCCGTTTTTGGGTGAAAAAGTGGAATTTTCTCCTCCCCTAAGAGCAGATTTTGGGGTCCCCTCCCACATTTTTGGCTGTTCTGTGAGGAGTGACAATGACAAGCATATGGCTGAGGGTCCCTGATGCCACGTAACCGCTGAGAGCAGCTATTAACTAATTAATAGGAATTTAATTGTTATAATTAAATTACTTGATAACAACTCAATGCAATTAATTTCTATTTTGCAGTGGGAGGTGTCTGAGCCCGGGGTGACCCTCAGGCCACCATGAAGTGACCACAGTGACTCCCCTCAGGTCAGAGCCCCCCTGAACCCCCCCCAACCCCCTCCCCAGCCCCCCCATTCCGAAGCGATGACACCCAGAGCTGGAGGATGAGTCCGATGGCAGCAGAGTTACCAAAGCCCTGATCGGATTTGGGGAGGGGGCTGCACCCCCCTGTGGGGGGCTGAGCCCTCCCTGAGCCCCCAATTTTCTCCACAGCCACGGGACCCCCCTGACCTCCCCAATTTCCATCATGGCCATGGGAGCTGTGGGTCCCCGGGGGCCTGGTGAGTGTTGGGGGGTCCCGAGTGGGTTTGGGGTCCCTGAAATGGGGTTTGGGGGTCCCTGATACAGGATTTAGGGTGGGGGAGATGGGATTTGAGTGTTCCAGGGTGGGGTTTGGGGTCCCTGAAATGGGGTTTGTGAATCATGAAGTGGGGCTGGGGGTCCCAGCTTCAGGTTTAGGGTCTTTGGGATGGGATTTGGGGCTCCTGGGGTGGGGTTGGGGTCCCTGGGGTGGGGTTTGGGGGTCCCAGGTGGGATTTAGGGCTCTTGGGGTGGGATTTGGGCTTCCAGGGTAAGATTTGGGATCCTGGGGTGGAGTTTTGGGGTCACAAGGAGGGATTTGGGGGTCCCAAGGTGCAATTTGGGGTTCCAGGGGAAGATTTGGGATCCTGGGGTGGAGTTTTGGGGTCACAAGGAGGGGTTTGGGGGTCCCAAGGTGGGATTTGGGGTTCCAGGGTAAGATTTGGGATCCTGGGGTGGAGTTTTGGGGTCACAAGGAGGGGTTTGGGGGTCCCAGGTGAGATCTGGGGGTCCCAAGGTGGGATTTAGGGCTCTTGGGGTGGGAGTTGGGGTTCCAGGGTAAGATTTGAGATTCTGGGGTGGAGTTTTGGGGTCACAGGGTCGGGTTTGGGGGTCCCAAGGTGGGATTTGGGGTTCCAGGGTGGGAGTTGGGGTTCCAGGGTAAGATTTGGGATCCTGGGGTGGAGTTTTGGGGTCACAAGGAGGGGTTTGGAGGTCCCAAGGTGGGATTTGGGGTTCCAGGGTTAGATTTGGGGTCCTGGGGTGGAGTTTTGGGGTCACAAGGAGGGGTTTGGGGGTCCGAAGGTGGGATTTGGGGTTCCAGGGTAAGATTTGGGATCCTGGGGTGGAGTTTTGGGGTCCCAAGATGGGGTTTGGGGGTCCCAAGGTGGGATTTGGGGTGCCAGGCCCCCCATGAGGAAACCCTCACGTGTCTGACCCCCCCGGAGGGCCCAGGACCTGCAAAGGTGGAACCCCCTGGAGCCCCCGGGGGGAGAGGAGGCCGAGCAGTCCCAGAGGGGACGGTCTGAGGGGGCCTGGGGGGCTCCTGGGGGGGCTTTGGGGTGTCCAGGGCTCAGGCTGACCCCTCCCCCTCAATTCCATTGCAGGGCTCTGAACGGGGTGACCCCAACCCCCATGGAGGAATTTGGGGGGGTTTGAATCAAATTCATGAATTTGGGAAAAAATTCAAGGTAAATTCTCATTCTGAGGGGAATTGTTCACCTGGGGGGGGGGGGTCCCATGGGTGGGATGTGCACCCCCTATTGGGGTGACCCCCCCCCCCCCCCTTTGGGTGAATTTGGGGTAAAATTGGGGGGTTTTGGGGTGGGTTTGGGGCCCCCCAGGGGTGATGACCCCAATGAATCTCGTTCGGCTGAAGCTGCTGCTGACAACTCCAAGGACTGACCCAGGGGGGCTTCCCCCCCTTTTGGGGTCCCCAAATTCCTCAAAGACCCCCCCTGACCCCCCCTTTGTGTCCCCTCATTCCAGGTGATTCCAGCCAGGAACACACTGAGATCCAGGTATGTAAATGAGGGGGTGTGGCCCAACTAATGACATCATAGGTGATGTCATCCTCACAGAGAGCCCCCCAGTTTTGGTGATGATGTCTCTAGCTCACTTTGACCCCCCTGAAAACACCCGAACACCTGAAAAATTGGGGTGGGGGGCCCTGGGGGGGGTCCTGGGGAGGAGGGGACACCCTAAAACCCCTCCCCCCTCTGCTGCCCACAGGTGCTGCAGGTGAGCCAAGGCTCAGGTGAGTCTGGGGGGTTGTGGGGGAAGGGAGCTAAAAGGATTTTGGGGTTGTTTTAAAAAGAGGATTTTTAAAGTTGGGGTGTTTTGAGAGTGGATTTGGGGTGTAGGGAGGGGATTTTGGGGGAGAGGATTTTGGGGTTTTTTTTAGGGAGGGGATTTTGGGTTTGGGGAGTAGGTTTTAGATTTTTGGGAGGGGGGTTTGGGGGTGTTTTTGGGGTCCCCCCTGCCGAGGATGAAGCGATACCGCCCCAGACTGAGCCCTGTGATTGATCGGTCCCTCTGAGGCTCTGGGGGGACCTGGGGCATTTTGGGGGGTCCATGGTGGGGGGGGGACACAAATGGAAATTTAGGGGTCCTACATAAATCTGAAAACTCAAAACTCCTTAAAATTTCTTTTTCCAGCTCTTGGATCATTAATTTTTCATTATTACAAAATAAAAATTGCTGTTTTTGTTAAAAACATCGAATTTGTGGTTTTTTGGTGAGGGGAAAACCCCGGGGCGAGGTGTAATCAATATGTACAGGGCGTGGTTATGCTAATGAGATGCTTTATTGGGTTAACCAATGAGCGAGGCGAATGCAAATGAAGGTGCTCGCTCCTCCAATCAGATAACGAGCTGCTCCCTGAGGGGCGGGGCTTTCATGTGATGGGCGGTGGCAAAAGGCAAAGCGAGGGGGGTGGAGCTATGCAGATAAACGGGTCTAATATGCAAATGAGTGCCGCGATGCCGCCAAAGGCATCATGGGAGCGCAGATTTGGGTGGAATTTCGGGATTTTTGGGGTCGGATCGCGCGGGACGCGGGAGGAAAGTGCGGGACGAGCTGGGGAAAGAGGCCGGGATCGGGATGGGAGGGGTGCGAGCGCGGCGCGGCTACTTTTGGGGTTTTTTGGGGTTTTTTTGGGGGGTCCCTCTGCTCCCCCCTCCTCCCCAGCTCCTTGGGGGGAAGGTGGGACCCCCATGGGAAGAAGGGCGGGGGCGGGGCAGGGCGAATGCAAATGAGCGGGCAGGCAAGAGACGTACTATCATGGAGGGGCGGGGCTTGTGCGGCGAGAGGCGGAGTTATGCTAATCAACAGCTCAAATGTAAGTGGGCGGAGCGAATGCAAATAAAGATGCAGAGCCTGCCAATCAAAATGCGAGGCGGGAAAAAAAGCGGTGGGCGGGGCTAGGAATGACCAGCGGAAGGCTGTTTGCATAAAGGGGCGGAGATATGTAGATTTATCGAGCCGCCACGCGCGAAAGGCATGCTGGGATGATTTTTGGGGAGAATTTCGGGGTTTTGGGGGTCGGATCGTGCGGAAGGCGGGAGGAAAGTGCGGGATGAGCCGGGGAAAGAGGCCGGGACCGGGATGTGGGGGCTGAGAGCGCGGTGCGGGGGTGGCCGTGAGGTGCGGGCGGGCCGGGCGGGTTGGGGCGCGGCGCGGGGCCCTACCTCCGTATCGCTTCTCGGCCTTTTGGCTAAGATCAAGTGTAGTATCTGTTCTTATCAGTTTAATATCTGATACGTCCTCGATGAGAGGACTTTATATTAAACGGATTTTTGGGCTCGGGAGTTGGACCCGGAGCTTGCTCCCTCCGCTCCGCGCATCGTCCCGGTATTGCAGTGCCTCCGGGAACGGTGCACCCCGCACGGGGATTTAAAATGGTGAAAAATTGACTGGAATCTTCTTTAATCGTGATTATATCGCGATATCAGCCACACTGTCCCGGTATTGCAGTGCCTCCGGGAACGGTGCACCCCTCATGGGGACCTGAAGTGGTGAAAGATAGATGGAAAACTGCTTCAATCGTGATTATATCGCGGTATCAGCCACAGTGTCCCGGTATTGCAGTGCCTCCGGGAACGGTGCACCCCTCACGGGGACCTGAAGTGGTGAAAAATAGACTGAAAATCCCATAAATCGTTATTATATCGCGATAGGAGCTACGGTTCAGCCACTCCCTAACCTTTTACAGCTCACTTATTTCATGCTGTGCTCACCGTCCCGGTATTGCAGTGCCTCCGGGAACGGTGCACCCCTCACGGGGACCTTTGCATGGTGAAAGAGAGATTAAAAATACCCAAATAGGGATGAAATCGTGATTATGTCGCGATATCAGCCACAGTGTCCCGGTATTTCAGTGCCTCCGGCAAGGGTGCACCCCAATGGGGACCTTTGCATGGTGAAAAACAGATCAAACCCCCCTAAACCAGCGGTTTGGCCGCGGTACCGACGCCCCTGTCCCTGTATTGCAGCGCTCCCGAGAACGCGGCACCGCTCTCGGGCCCTCGCCCACGGTCCCGCCCGCTCCGAGCCGGTTGTTCGGGGGATTCTCTCTCTTTAAAACGGTACCGAGCTCTCGTCGGGAGCCGCCGCTTTCCCCCATCCCCGCAGGGCTCCGTAAAAAACGGCGCCAACTTCTCCTCGCTCCCGCCGCCGCCTGGGGGCCGGTAATTCGGTACCTGAGGTGTATCGTGAGCCTATCGCGACAGCAGACACGGCCCCAGGCGCTGCAGGAAGCGGGGCCGTGCAAGGAGCGCGCCGAAGCGAGCGATGGAAGCGCGGCTCAATTCGCCCTCACATCTCTTGGTGTCGTTTTCATCTCTGTCACCCACAATAGACCGCCGTAGGGGGGACACTGCTCCCCAACGCGCTGTCATACAGGGACCACGGGGCTGATATCGCGACATAATCCCGATTGCTGTCACTTCCAGCTAGCTTTTGCATTATTTTTCACCAGTAGATGTCCCCGTTGGGGGTACACCGTTCCTGGAAGCACTGCAATACCGGGACGGTGAGCACAGCACGAAACAAGCGAGCTGTAAAAGGTTAGGGACTGGCTGAACCGTGGCTGATATCGCGATATAATCACGATTTATGGGATTTTCAGTCTATCTTTCACCACTTCAGGTCCCCGTGAGGGGTGCACCGTTCCCGGAGGCACCGCAATATCGGGACGGTGAGCACAGCACGATAGAAAGGAGCTGTAAGAGGTTAAGGAGAGGCTGCACCGTAGCTCCTATCGCGATACAATCACGATTGAAGCAGTTTTCCATCTATTTTTCACCATTTCAGGTCCCCGTGAGGGGTGCACCGTTCCCGGAGGCACTGCAATACCGGGACGGTGAGCACAGCACGAAACAAGCGAGCTGTAAGAGGTTAAGGAGAGGCTGAACCGTAGCTCCTATCGCGATATAATCACGATTGAAGCAGTTTCCCATCTATCTTTCACCATGCAAAGGTCCCCGTGAGGGGTGCACCGTTCCCGGAGGCACTGCAATACCGGGACAGTGTGGCTGATATCGCGATATAATCACGATTAAAGAAGATTTCAGTCTATCTTTCACCACTTTAGGTCCCCGTGCGGGGTGCACCGTTCCCGGAGGCACCGCAATACCGGGACGGTGAGCACAGCACGAAAGAAGGGAGCTGTAAAAGGTCAGGGAGAGGCTGAACCGTAGCTCCTATCGCGATATTGTTACGATTTAAGGAATTTTTCCATCTATCTTTCACCATGCAAAGGTCCCCGTGAGGGGTGCACCGTTCCCGGAGGCACCGCAATACCGGGACGGTGAGCGCAGCATGAAATAAGGGAGCTGTAAAAGGTTAGGGAGTGGCTGAACCGTGGCTGATATCGCGATATAATCACGATTTATGGGATTTTCAGTCTATCTTTCACCACTTCAGGTCCCCGTGAGGGGTGCACCGTTCCCGGAGGCACTGCAATACCGGGACGGTGAGCACAGCACGAAACAAGCGAGCTGTAAAAGGTTAGGGAGTGGCTGAACCGTGGCTGATATCGCGATATAATCACGATTTATGGGATTTTCAGTCTATCTTTCACCACTTCAGGTCCCCATGAGGGGTGCACCGTTCCCGGAGGCACTGCAATACCGGGACGATGAGCACAGCACGAAAGAAGGGAGCTGTAAAAGGTTAAGGAGAGGCTGAACCGTAGCTCCTATCGCGATATAATCACGATTGAAGCAGTTTTCCATCTATCTTTCACCATGCAAAGGTCCCCGTGAGGGGTGCACCGTTCCCGGAGGCACTGCAATACCGGGACACTGTGGCTGATATCGCGATATAATCACGATTGAAGCAGTTAATACCGGGACGGTGAGCACAGCACGAAACAAGCGAGCTGTAAAAGGTTTAGGAGAGGCTGAACCGTAGCTCCTATCGCGATATAATCACGATTAATGGGATTTTTCCATCTATTTTTCACCATGCAAAGGTCCCCGTGAGGGGTGCACCGTTCCCGGAGGCACCGCAATACCGGGACAATGAGCACAGCACGAAACAAGCGAGCTGTAAGAGGTTTAGGAGAGGCTGAACCGTGGCTGATATCGCGATATAATCACGATTGAAGCGGTTTTTTTCCATCTATTTTTCACCACGCAAAGGTCCCCGTGAGGGGTGCACCGTTCCCGGAGGCACTGCAATACCGGGACGATGCGCGGAGCGGAGGGAGCAAGCTCCGGGTCCAACTCCCGAGCCCAAAAATCCGTTTAATATAAAGTCCTCTCATCGAGGACGTCTCATCGAGGACGTATCAGATATTAAACTGATAAGAACAGATACTACACTTGATCTTAGCCAAAAGGCCGAGAAGCGATACCGAGACACGCCCCCGCGCCGCGCCCCAACCCGCCCGGCCCGCCCGCACCTCACGGCCACCCCCGCGCCGCGCTCCGCCCGCCCCGGAGCCCTTCCTGGAGCTTTTCTCCATCGCCTTCTGCGCTTTGTTTCCGGTTTTGTACGCGCCGACCCCGAAAATCCCGAAATTCTCCCCAAATTTTCGCTCCCATGATGCCTTTGGCGCGCACCCGTGGCTAATTTGCATAACCGCGCCTGCATCACCGCCTATTCTGACGCCCCGCCCCTTCGCTCTATGCGCGCAACGTGATTGGTGAACGGCGCGCTGGGGTTTGCATTCGCTCCGCCCCCTGCGCGCCACCCGGGCTGTACTGGTGGCGCTGGGATGGGGACAGTGCGGGAACTGGGGTGGGGACACTGATGGGACTGGGATGGGGACACTGGTTTGAGCTGGGATGGGGACAGTGGGGGAACTGGGATGGGGACACTGGTGGGACTGGAATGGGGACACTGGTGGGACTGGGATGGGGGCACTGGTGGGACTGGGATGGGGACACTGGGGGCACTGGGATGGGGACACGAGTGGGGACTGGTCCTGCCCAGTTTCTACTGGTTTGAACTGGGATGGGGACACTGGTGGGACTGGGATGGGGACACTGGTGGGACTGGCCCTGCCCAGTTTGTACTGGTTTGAACTGGGATGGGGACACTGGTCCAAACTGGGATGGGGACACTGGGGGCACTGGGATGGGGACACTGGTGGGACTGGGATGGGGACACGAGTGGGGACTGGTCCTGCCCAGTTTCTACTGGTTTGAACTGGGATGGGGACACTGGGGGAACTGGGATGGGGACAGTGGAGGGACTGGCCCTGCCCAGTTTGTACTGGTTTGAACTGGGATAGGGACACTGGTCTGAACTGGGATGGGAACACTGGTGGGACTGGGATGAGGACACTGGGGGAACTGGGATGGGGACACCAGTGGGGACTGGTCCTGCCCAGTTTCTACTGGTTTGAACTGGGATGGGGACACTGGTCCAAACTGGGATGAGGACACTGGGGGAACTGGGATGGGGACACCAGTGGGGACTGGTCCTGCCCAGTTTCTACTGGTTTGAACTGGGATGGGGACACTGGTCCAAATTGGGATGGGGACACTGGTGGGACTGGGATGGGGACACTGGTGGGACTGGCCCTGCCCAGTTTGTGCTGGTTTGAACTGGGATGGGGACACCAGTGGGGACTGCTCCTGTCCGGCTTTTACTGGTCCAAACTGGGACGCTCCCAGGAGCTCCCCCTCTCCCTGCCCCCCCCTCCCCCTCTCAGCAATGACGTCACGCCCCTCCCCCCCCGGGGGACCCCCTGTCCTGGGCGTTCCCCGCCCCTCCCCCCCCCAGGGGACCCCGAGCCCGGCGGTGACTCAGGGGCCGCGCCCTCCCCCACCCACAGCTGGATCCGCTCAACAGCTGGAGCGGGAGGGGGAGGGGGAGGGGAGCCGGCCCTGCCCGCCCCTCCCCCACCGCGCGCACCCCCACCTGCCCCTCCCCCCAAAAAAAGGACTCAGGAGCGGGGTGGGGGAGGGGCAGCACCGGCCCTTTATTGCCCTCGCCCCCCCCGCCCCTCCCCCACCTGGGGGGCAGGGCGGGACTGGGGGAGGGGGGCAGTCCCAGTTTGGGGTTAAAAATCCCAGTTTGGGGTTAAAAATCCCAGTTTGGGGTTCACAATCCCAGTTTGGGCTCCTCTCCCAGTTTGGGGTGAACAATCCCAGTTTGGGGTGAACAATCCCAGTCTGGGGTTCCTCTCCCAGTTTGGGGTTCACAATCCCAGTTTGGGGTGAAAAATCCCAGTTTGGGGTGAACAATCCCAGTTTGGGGTTCCTCTCCCAGTTTGGGGTGAACAATCCCAGTTTGGGGTTCCTCTCCCAGTTTGGGGTGAACAATCCCATTTTGGGGTTCCTCTCCCAGTTTGGGGTGAACAATCCCAGTTTGGGAAGAGTCCCTGTCTCAGTTTGGGGGTCCTTTCCCAGTTTGGGGCCGATCCCAGTTTGGGGGTCCTTTCCCAGTTTGGACTCCCAGTTTGGGAAGGGGCGGGGTGCGGTGGGGGGGAGCCCTGAACTGGTTTTGGGTGGGGGGGGGGCTCCCAGTTTGAGCCGTCTCCCCCAGTTTGGGAGGGGTCCTCCCCCCAGTTTGGGGTAACCACTCCCAGTTCAGGGGTCCTTTCCCAGTTTGGACTCCCAGTTTGGGGGGTCCCCTCCCAGTTTGGGGGGTCCCCTCCCAGTTTGGGCCCCCCCCCTGCACCCTCAGCCTCAGTGGGGGCTGGGCAGGGGAGGCCGGGGGGGGCTTTCCCAGCCCTCCCAGTGCTCCCAGTATAACCAGTGCCCCTCCCAGTGCCACGGGCAGGGCGAACAGCAGCCCCACCCGCAGGGAGCCCAAACTGGGAGGGGCTCTGGGGGCAACTGGGGCCACTGGGGGGGGCAACTGGGAGGGTCACTGGGGCCACTGGGGGGGCAACTGGGGAGCCCTTGGCCTGTGGGGGGGGTAACTGGGGCAACTGGGAGGGTAACTGGGGCAACTGGGAGGGTTTTGGGGGTTCGGGGAGCAACTGGGGAGGCAACTGGGGCAACTGGGAGGGTAACTGGGGGGGGCAACTGGGGCAACTGGGAAGTCCTTGGCTTTTGGGGGAGCAGCCGGGGGGGGAACTGGGAGGGTAACTGGGAGCAACTGGGATTTTGGGGAGGAAACTGGGGAGTCCTTGGCCCTGGGGGGAGTAACTGGGCCAAACTGGGGGGTTCTGGGCTTGGGGGGGGCAGTTGCGGGGGTAACTGGGGGCAACTGGGATTTAGGGGGGGCAGTTGGGGGGTCCTTGACCCTGGGGAGGGCAACTGGCGGAGTCACTGGGACAACTGGGGGGGTAACTGGGAGGTCCTGGGTTCTGGGAGGGGTAACTGGGAGGGTAACTGGGTCAAACTGGGGGACTCTGGGGTCGGGGGGGGCAGTTGCAGGGGCAACTGGGGGCAACTGGGATTCTGGGGGGTCAACTGGGCGAGAACTTGGGGGCGACTGGGGGATGGAGGAGGAGGTTTGGGGGTCCCTATGGGGCCTGGGGGAGGGGCTGAGTCCATGGGGGTCCCTCGGGGGGTCCCAGGGTTCAGCCTCGGGGTCAGGGGCCCTCTGGGGGTCCCCTATGGGGTCATCCTGGGGGTCCTCATCACTGTAGGGGTCCCCATAGGGGTCCCAAGTCCTGGGTTCGGGGTCCCCAGGTTCACTCTGGGGGTCCCCATAGGGGTGCCAGGGCTGGGTCTGGGGGTCCCCGGGCCCATTCTGGGGGTCCCCATCCCCATAGGAGTCCCCATAGGGGTCCCAGGACTGGGTCTGGGGGTCCCCGGGCTCACTCTGGAGGTCCCCATAGGGGTCCCAGGTCCTGGTTTGGGGGTCCCCAAGTTCACTCTGGGGGTCCCCATAGGGGTCCCAGGGCCGGGTTTGGGGGTCCCGGCCCCTCCCGGAGGCTCCCGGGCTCGGGGTCCCTGTAGGGGTCCGAGGGGGGCGGGGCGGGGTCCCAGGGCTCCTCTTGGGGGTCCTCGTCCTCGTAGGGGTCCCCGTAGGGGTCCCCATAAATGTCGGGGTCCCAGGGCTCCGTTTCGGGGTCCCACGGCCCCTCCCCGGGGTCCTCGGCCCGGTAGGGGGGGGCCTGGCCCCCGTAGGGGTCCCCGTAGGTGTCGGGGTCCCCCAGGTCCCCGTAGGGGTCCCCGTAAGGATCGGGGTCCTCGTCCCTATAGGGGGGCACGGGGGAAGGGGGCAAATCCCGGTGGGACCCCCTGTGAGACCCCTGGAGGGAGTCCCGGTGCCATCCCCGGTACCGGGGCGGGCCCAGCCCCCGCTGTCTGTGCGAGTCCCGGTGCGAACCCTCCCGGTGCCGGTGCAAATCCTGCTGCCACTCCCGGTGCGAATCCCGGTGCCCTCCCGGGGGCGAATCCTCCCGGGAATCCTCGGGCAAATCCCGGTGCCAATCCCGCTGCCCGCCGGGCTGGGAATCCTCACGGAAATCCTGGTGGGAATCCCGGTCTGGATCCCGGTTCGGATCACCGTCCAAATCCCGGTCTGGATCCCGGTTCGGATCACCGTCCAAATCCCGGTCCTTATCCCGGTTCCACTCCCCGTGCGAGTCCCGGTGCCGCTCCAGGGGCAGGTCCTGGTGGGAATCTCGGTTCAGATCCCGGTGGGGATCCCGGTCCCAATCCCGGTCCCGATTCCGGTCCAGATCCTGGTGGGTATTCTGGTCCAAGTCCCGGTCCAAATCCCGGTGGGGATCCCGGTCCGGATCCCGGTGGGGATCCCGGTTCCAATCCTCCAGGTCCCGGTGGGGATCCCGGTCCGGATCCCGGTGGGGATCCCGGTCCCAATCCTCCAGATCCCGGTCCGGATCCCGGTCCAGATCCCGGTGGGGATCCCGGTCCCAATCCTCCAGATCCCGGTCCGGATCCCGGTCCCAATCCCCGTGCGAGCCCCGGTTCCGCCCCGGCCGCGTCTCCCGGTGCCTCCCCGGTGCCGAACCCTGCTGTGGATCCCAGAGCGAGCCCGGACGCGGATCCTGCTGCGAATCCGGTTGGGGATCCCGGTCCGAATCCTCCTGCGAGCCGCGGTTCCGCTCCGGTGCCGAATCCCGGGCCGAGGCTTCACCTCCTCCGGTCCCGTCCCGCCGCCGGTCCCGGGCTCTCCATCCCCGGCCGCTCCAACCGCGCCGGGTCCCCTCGGGCAGCTCCGGGTGTCCCCCCTGGGGAGGGGTCCCGGGCTGTCCCCGCTGTCCCCCGAGCCCCTGGGGAGGGGTCCCGGGCTGTCCCCGCTGTCCCCCGGGCCGCTCGGGAGGGGTCCCGGGCTGTCCCCGGTGTCCCGGGCGGCGGCGGCGGCGGCAGGTGACCCCGTCGGGCTGCAGGACGAAGCCGCGGTGACAATGACAAGCGAAGCCACCGTGGTGGTTGAGGCACATGTGGTGGCACACGGCGGCCGTGCGACATTCGTCCCTGTCCCCGCAGCCGCCCGCCGCCACCGGCCCGAATCCCAGCGGCACGGGGGGGTCGGCGGGGCGACCCCCGAGTCCCCCCCCGCCACCGCCACGGCCACCAGCGCCACCAGCGCCACCAGCATCGCGCTGCCACCTCCTCCTCCTCCTCCACCTCCTCTCTCCTCCTCCTCCTCCTCGGGATGGGGGCGGGCGGTGCGGGGGGGGGCACAGCCGGACCGCCCCCCCCAAATCCCAAATGCGGCCCCAACCCCCCCCAACCCTCAAATCTGTCCCCACCCTGTCCCCACCCTCCCCGCAAATCCAAATCCCAATCCCGGCCCCACCCCCCACCACCCCAAAATCCCAAACCCGGCCCCACCCCCCCCCAAAATCCCGAGCCCGGGCCAAGGGCGGCCCCACCCCCGGCCCCACCCCTGGCCTGGCCCCTCCCCCTTTTTGGGGACCCCTCCCCCCACTTTTTTGGGTCCCAGAACAGCCCCACCCCCCTCAAAATGACCCCACCCCCATTTTGGGGACCCCAAATTGACCCCCAGGGGACCCCAGTGCCACCCCCCTGTCACCGGTGTCACTGTCACTGTTCCAGGTGTCCCTGTCACCGGTGTCACCCCAGGCTGTGTCACCCAAACCGCTGCTGCCACCCTGTCACTGCCACCCTGTCAGTGTCACCCTGTCAGTGTCACCGGTGTCACCCCCCATCATCCTCAGCCTGTCACTGTCACCTCTGCCAATGTCACCGGTGTCATCCCTCATCATCCTGTCACTGCCACCCTGTCATTGTTAACTCTGCCAATGTCACCGGTGTCACCCTCATCACCCTCACCCTGTCATTGTCACTTCTGCCAACGTCACTGGTGTCACCACCCCCTCACACTGTCACTGCCACCCTGTCAGTGTCACCGGTGTCAACCCCCATCATCCTCAGCCTGTCCACTGTCACCTCTGCCAATGTCACCCGGTGTCACCCCTCATCATCCTGTCACTACCACCCTGTCATTGTCACCAGTGTCACCACCCCCCATCACCCTCATCCTGTCACTGTCACCTCTGCCAATGTCACCCGTGTCACCCCTCATCATCCTGTCACTACCACCCTGTCAGTGTCACCCTGTCATTGTCACCAGTGTCACCCCCCCATCACCCTCATCCTGTCACTGTCACCTCTGCCAATGTCACCGGTGTCACCACCCCCTCACCCTGTCACTGCCACCACTGTCATTGTCACCAGTGTCACCCCCATCATCCTCAGCCTGTCACTGCCACCCTGCCACTGCCACCCTGTCATTGTCACCCTGTCATTGTCACCTCTGCCAATGTCACTTCTGCCAATGTCACCGGTGTCACCATCCCCTCACACTGTCACTGCCACCCTGTCACTGTCACTGGTGTCACCCCCCATCATCCTCAGCTTGTCACTGCCACCTCTGCCAATGTCACCCCCCGTATAACCCTCACCCTGTCAGTGTCACCCTGTTCCTGTCACCGGTGTCACCCCCCCCATCATCCTCAGCCTGTCACTGCCACCCCTGCCACTGCCACCCTGTCCACCCCCCCCAGCACTCTCACCCTGTCACTGTCACCCTGTTCCTGTCACTGCATCACTCTCAAGGTCACTGGTGTGACTGTCACCCTGTCACTGGTGTCACCCCCATCATCCTCACCCCGTCACTGCCACCCTGCCACTGCCACCCTGTCACCCCCCCCAGCACCCTCACCCCTGTCTCTGTCACTTGTCACTGTCACCTTGTCACTGCCACCCTCTGCCACTGTCACTATCACCCGCACTGGTGTCACCCCCCTGTCCCCACGGCGTCCCCTCCCCCTCCCGTCCTCCCCCAAAATGAAACTCACGGAGCTGCGGGGGTGGGGGAGGGGCTTTATTGGGGGGTGACAATGACAGGGGTGACAGGGGTGACAGGGGGTGACAGGGGGTGACAGGGGGGTGACAGCGGGCTGTCCCCTCAGGCCAGTGGCCCCGGGGTCCCGTAGAGCTGCACCAGGGCCCCGCTGAGGGAGGGGCCCAAATTCCTGTGGGGGGGGAGGGGAGAGAGGGGTGAGCCCCCCAAAATCCGGGCTGGGGGAGGGGACAGGGGGCTGGGGACACGGGAATTGGGGACAGGGGTTTGGGGACATGGGAATTGGGGACAGGGGGTTTGGGAACGAGGGGGGTCCTGGGAATTGGGGGGTCCCCAGGAGTTCGGGGATCCCCGGGATTTGGGGGATCCCTGGGATTGGAGAGATCCCTGAGATTTGGGGGATCCTGGAATTTGGGGTTCCAGGATTTGGGGGATCCCCTAGGACTGAAGAGACCCCTGAGATTTGGGGGATCCCGGAATTTGGGGATCCCCAGAATTTTGGGGGAATCCTCAGGATTTGGGGGTTCCCAAGATTTGGGGGGATCCCAAGATTTGGAGGGTCCCGGGATTTGGGGGGGGGGTCTGGGATTTGGGGTTCCCTGGGATTTGGGGTCCCAGGATTTGGGGGGAATCTTCAGGATTTGGGGAGGTTCCCAGGATTTGGGGTCCCCAGGATTGGGGGTTCCCTGGGATTTGGGGTTCTCAGGATTTGGGGGTTCCCAGGATTTGGGGGTTCCCCGGGATTTGGGGGGGATCCTAAGATTTGGAGGATCCCGGGATTTGGGGTGGGGGGTGTCTGGGATTTGGGGGGAATCCCCAGGATTTGGGGTTCCCTGGGACTTGGGGTCCCCAGGATTTGGGGTTCCCTAGAATTTGAGGATACCAGGATTTGGGGGGGAGGGTCTGGGATTAGGGGTTTCCCAGGATTTGGGGGTTCCCATGACCTGGGGGTTCCCTAAAATTTGGGTTGCCCAGGATTTTAGGGGGGGTTCCCCAGGATTTGGGGTCCCCCAGGATTTTTGGGAGGGGGGGGGGTCTCACCTCTGGGCGGGGCCGCAGCGCAGGGCGCTCAGCACCTCCCGGCACTTTTGGGGGTCCCCGGAGGGTCCCAGGGCGGCCATGAGGCTGTGGGGGAGGGGAGGGGACACAACTCAGGGGACCCTCCCCCCCAAACCCCTCCCTCACCCTGCACCCTCCCATCCCCCACCCTCCAGACCCTCCCCTCCCCCTCCCCATGGGCCAGGTCCCTTTTGGGGACATCAGAGCCTGGGGACCCCTCATGGGTGACCCCGACCCCCCCTCCCCGACCCCCCCCAGACCCCCCCCAGACCCCCCAGACCTGGCGGGGGTGGGGAAGCGGCGCAGGACGGCCCCGGCCCTGCCCCCACTGAGCCCCCTCAGCTGCAGCAGCTGCCGGGCGAACACGGCCCCCCACGGTCTGGGTCTGGGGGCAAAAAGGGGGGTCAGGGGACCCCAAAACACCCCCAGACCCCAAAACACCCCCAGACCCAAAATCCCCCCCTAGGGAATGGCCCCCCACGGTCTGGGCCTGGAAAAAGGGGGATGAGGGGACCCCAAAACACCCCCAGACCCAAAATCCCCCCCCAGGGCATGGTCTGGGTCTGGGGGAGGGGAAAATGGGGGTGAGGGGACCCCAAAACACCCCCAGACCCAAAATCCCCCCCAGGGCATGGTCTGGGTCTGGAGGAGGGGGAAATGGGGGTGAGGGGACCCCAAAACACCCCCAGACCCAAAATCCCCCCTAGGGCATGGTCTGGGTCTGGGGCAGGGGAAAATGGGGGTGAGGGGACCCCAAAACACCCCCAGACCCAAAATCCCCCCCAGGGCATGGTCTGGGTCTGGAGGAGGGGGAAATGGGGGTGAGGGGACCCCCAAAACACCCCCAGACCCAAAATCCCCCCTAGGGCATGGTCTGGGTCTGGGGCAGGGGAAAATGGGGGTGAGGGGACCCCCAAAACACCCCCAGACCCCAAACACCCCCAGACCCAAAATCCCCCACAGGGCATGGTCTGGGTCTGGAGGAGGGGGAAATGGGGCTGAGGGGACCCCAAAACCTCCCGACCCCCAAAACACCCCCAGACCCAAAATCACCCCCAGACCCAAAATCCCCCCCCAGGGCATGGTCTGGGTCTGGGGGAGGGGAAAATGGGGGTGAGGGGACCCCAAAACACCCCCAGACCCAAAATCCCCCCCCAGGGCATGGTCTGGGTCTGGAGGAGGGGAAAATGGGGGTGAGGGGACCCCCAAACACCCCCAGACCCAAAATCCCCCCCTAGGGAACGGTCTGGGTCTGGGGGGAGGGGAAAATGGGGGTGAGGGGACCCCAAAATCCTCCCCAAGTTACCCAACCCCCCCCTGCCCCCCACTATGTTCCTCTTCTGCTCCCCCAGCCCCCACTTCCCCTCCTCCAGCCCCATTCCCCTCCCCCCACTTCCCCCACCCCAATTCCCCCTTCCCCACCCCAATTCCCCCCCGCCCCATTTCCCCTCCCCCACCCCAATTCCCCGTCCCCCATTTCCCCCCCTCCCCAATTCCCCCCACGCCCATTTTCCCTCCCCCACCCCCCATTCCCCCCTCCCCCACCCCATTTCCCCCCCAGCCCCAATTCCCCCTCCCCTCCCCCCACCCCCACCTGGTTCTTGCCCCCCCCCTCCCGCAGCCTCTGGAGGGGCAGCAGGGCCAGGGGGGTCCCGGGGGGGCTCGGGGGGGCCCCGGGCGCTCACAGCCCCCCCCCACGCCCGCAGAACGCGGCCCTGGGGGGGGAGGGGAAGGGGGGGAGGGGTCAGGGACCCCTCACAGACCCCCCCCGCCAGGCTCACAGAGGGGTCTCTGCATTTTGGGGGGGGGGCCCTCAGGACCACCTGTGACCCCCCCCACCCCCAATTTCTGCTCCTTGTCCCCCCCATCCCCCCCACAAATCCCTTCTTTCCCCTCCCAAAATGTCCCCTCCCCCACAAACCCCCCTTGTGACCCCTCCCCAATTTCCCTGTGCCCTGCCAAGCTCACAGAGGGGTCTCTGCATTTTGGGAGGGGTCTCAGGGCTACCTGTGACCTCCCCCAGCCCCCCCCAATTTGCCCCTCATCCCCCCCCAAATCCCCCCTTCCAACCCCCCAAATGTCCCCCACCCCCCAAACCCCCCCTGTGACCACCCCCAAACCCCCCACCCCAAATCTCCTCCTCAGCTGCTCCTCCAGGACCCCCAAATCCCCCCTTCCAACCCCCAAATTCCCCCCCAAATGTCCCCCACCCCCCCAACCCCCCCTGTGACCCCCCTCGTGACCCCCCCAGCCCCTCACCCCAAATCTCCTCCTCAGCTGCTCCCCCAGCACCCCCCAAACCCCCCCGTGATCCCCCCAAGCCCTTCACCCCAAATCTCCTCCTCAGCTGCTCCTCTAAGGACCCCCAAATCCCCCCTTCCAACCCCTCAAATTCCCCCCCAAATGTCCCCCACCCCCCAAACCCCCCTGTGACCCCCCCCAAACCCCCCCAAGCCCCCTCACCCCAAATCTCCTCCTCAGCTGCTCCCCCAGCCACCCCAAATCCCCCCTTCCAACCCCCCAAATTCCCCCCCAAATGTCTCCCAGCCCCCCCAGGACCCCCCCCAGCCCCCCCAAGCCCCTCACCCCAAATCTCCTCCTCAGCTGCTCCCCCAGCACCCCCAGATACGCCGCCGTGTCCTGGGGGTCCCTGGTGCGCACCACCAGCAGCCCGTCCACCACCTGGGGAGGGGGCTCTGGATTTAGGGGAGGGGTCTCAGGGTACCTGGCTGTTGGGGGGGGGTCTCTGGATGTAGGGGAGGGGTCTCAGGGTACTGGAGTGTTGGGGGAGGTCTCTATTTAGGGGAGGGGTCTGGGGGTACCTGGGTGTTGGGGAGGGGTCTCTATTTAGGGGAGGGGTCTCTGGTACCTGGCTGTTGGGGAGGGGTCTCTGGGGTTACCTGTGTATTTAGGGGAGGGGTCTCAGGTACCTGAATGTTCGGGGGGTCTCTGTATTTAGGGGAGGGGTCTCTGTGTATTTAGGGGAGGGGTCTCTGTGTATTTAGGGGAGGGGTCTCAGGTACCTGCGTGTTGGAGGGGTCTCTGTATTTAGGGGAGGGGTCTCTGGGGTTACCCTGTGTATTTAGGGGAGGGGTCTCAGGTACCTGAATGTTGGGGGGGGTCTCTCTGTATTTGGGGAGGGGTCTCAGGTACCTGCGTGTTGGGGAGGGGTCTCTCTGTATTTGGGGAGGGGTCTCAGGTACCTGTGTGTTGGGAAGGGGTCCTCAGGTACCTGTGTGTTGGGGAGGGGTCTCTCTGTATTTGGGGAGGGGTCTCAGGTACCTGTGTATTGGGGAGGGGTCTCAGGTACCTGCGTGTTGGGGGTGTCTCTCTGTATTTGGGGAGGGGTCTCAGGTACCTGCGTGTTGGGGAGGGGTCTCTCTGTATTTAGGGGAGAGGTCTCTATTTAGGGGAGGGGTCTCTCTCTATTTAGGGAGGGGTCTCAGGTACCTGTGTGTTGGAGGGTTCTCTATTTAGGGGAGAGGTCTCTCTGTCTCAGGTACCTGCGTGTTGGGGAGGGGTCTCTCTGTATTTGGGGAGGGGTCTCAGGTACCTGCATGTTGGGGAGGGGTCTCTCTGTATTTAGGGGAGGGGTCTCAGGTACCTGTGTGTTGGGGAGGGGTCTCTCTGTATTTAGGGGAGGGGTCTCAGGTACCTGCGTGTTGGGGAGGGGTCTCTCTGTATTTAGGGGAGGGGTCTCAGGTACCTGTGTGTTGGGGAGGGGTCTCTCTGTATTTGGGGAGGGGTCTCAGGTACCTGTGTGTTGGGGAGGGGTCTCTCTGTATTTGGGGAGGGGTCTCAGGTACCTGTGTGTTGGGGAGGGGTCTCTCTGTATTTAGGGGAGGGGTCTCTCTGTATTTGGGGAGGGGTCTCAGGTACCTGCGTGTTGGGGAGGGGTCTCTCTCTATTTAGGGGAGGGGTCTCTCTGTATTTGGGGAGGGGTCTCTCTGTATTTGGGGAGGGGTCTCAGGTACCTGTGTGTTGGCGGCCGCCTGGCGCAGGGTGGGCAGGGGGAGGGGCAGGCGCTCCCCCTCCCCCGGCTCCTCCAGCAGGTACAGGGGGCAGCGCAGCCCCGAGCGCCGCAGCCGGAACTGGGGAGGGGTCCCAGTTAAACCAGTGCCCCCCAGTCCATCCCAGTGACACCAGTGCATCCCAGTGCCCCCCAGTCCATCCCAGTGACACCAGTGCATCCCAGTGCCCCCCAGTCCATCCCAGTCCAGCAGGTACAGGGGGCAGCGCAGCCCCGAGCGCCGCAGCCGGAACTGGGGAGGGGTCCCGGTGACACCGGTGACACCAGTGACACCCAGTGACCCCCAGTGACACCCAGTGACCCCCAGTGACACCAGTGCATCCCAGTGACACCAGTGACCCCCAGTTACACCAGTGACATCAGTGACACCAGTGACATCAGTGACCCCCAGTCCATCCCAGTGACACCAGTGACACCAGTGATCCCCACTGCATCCCAGTTCAACCAGTCCATCCCAGTTACACCTAGTCCATCCCAGTGAAACCAGTGACACCAGTGCATCCCAGTTACACCCGTACACCCCAGTGAAACCAGTGACACCAGTGCCCCCCAGTGCATCCCAGTTACACCAGTGAAACCAGTGCCCTCCAGTCCATCCCAGTTAACCCAGTCCATCCCAGTTAAACCAGTGAACCCCAGTGTGCCCAATCCATCCCAGTTAAACCAGTGAACCCAGTCCCTCCCAGTTTATCCCAGTCCCTCCCACTTCCCTCCCAGTCCATCCCAGTTTGATCCCAGTCCCTCCCAGTCCCCCCCAGTCCCTCCCAGTCCCCCCCAGTCCCCTCCCAGTCTCCCCCAATTCCCTTCCAGTCCCCCCCAGTCCCTCCCAGTACCCCAACTTCCCTCCCAGTCCATCCCAGTCCCCCCCACTTCCCTCCCAGTCCCTCCCAGTCCCCTCCCAGTCCCTCTCAGTCCCCCCCAGTCCATCCCAGTCCCTCCCAGTCCCCTCCCAGTCCATCCCAGTCCCCTCCCAGTCCATCCCAGTCCCTTCCCAGTCCATCCCAGTCCCCCCCACCTTCTGCTCCCGGTACCGCCCGTCCCTGACGCTGTTCCCCAGATCCGCCGCCGATTTCCGCTCCACCACCACGTCCAGCGCCAGCTCCCGGGGGGCGTGGCCTGGGCGGGGGGGTCACACATGGCCACGCCCACTCAGAGCCACGCCCATCACCCAGGCACTGCCCACCCAACAAGGGGTGGGGTCAATCCCAGGCTCCACCCACCCATCATGGCCTCTGTTGGGGTGTGGCGCACCCCTGGCCACACCCACCCATCATGGCCGCGATGAGGGTGTGGCTTGCCACTGACCACGCCCACTCGGTGAGGGTGGAGCCAGTATTTGACCCCACCCAGGTGAGGTCACTCCTTGGCCCCACCCCCCAGTGTCACACACCACCCATCACCATGGCCACACCCTCAGTCAATGGGTGGGGTCCGGAGCTGGCCACGCCCCTTCTGGCAACACCCATTGAATGCCTGCGCTGCTCTGAGGGCGTGGTCATCACATAACCACACCCATTCATTGTGACCACACCCACTAATGTGCCCCACCCTCTCCACGTGCCACACCCAGCCCCAAGGGCGCGGTCCGCAGACCCCGCCCCCTCGGCCACGCCCACCTGTGGGCGGGTCCTTCTCGCGGGCCACCCAGAGGAAGTCGCCGACGGGGAGGCGCCGCAGGAGCACCGGGACCCCCCGGGCACGGAGCAGGGCCGGGACCCCCCCGGAGGGGCTGCGGGGACATGGAGGGGACAACAGGGACATTGGGGGGACAGCAGGGGGATTGGGGACATTGGGGACAGTGAGGACATTGGGGACATGGAGGGACAGCGGGGACACTGGGGGGATTGGGGACATCGAGGACATTGAGGGGACAGGGGACATCGAGGACATTGAGGGGATAGAGGGGACTTTGGGGGGATTGGGGACATTGGGGACATTGAGGGGACAGTGGGGACTTTGGGGACATGGAGGGACAGCGGGGACACTGGGGGGATTGGGGACATTGAGGGATATTGAGGGGACACTGAGGGAACATTGGGGGGATTGGGGACATTGGGGACAGTGAGGAGACATTGGGGACATTGAGGGGACATTGGGGGGATTGGGGACATTGAGGGGGTTGGGGACATTGGGAGGATTGGGGGGACAGAGGGGACATTGGGGACATTGACAGGGATTGGGGACATTGACAGGGATTGGGAACACTGGGGGGGCATTGGGGACATGGAGGGGACAGAGGGGACATTGGGGGGACAGCAGGGGGATTTGGGACATTGGGGACAGTGAGGACATTGGGGACATGGAGGGACAGCGGGGACACTGGGGGGATTGGGGACATCGAGGACATTGAGGGGACAGGGGACATCGAGGACATTGAGGGGATAGAGGGGACTTTTTGGGGACATTGGGGACATTGGGGACATTGAGGGGACAGTGGGGACTTTGGGGACATGGAGGGACAGTGGGGACACTGGGGGGATTGGGGACATTGAGGGATATTGAGGGGACACTGAGGGAACATTGGGGGGATTGGGGACATTGGGGACAGCGAGGAGACATTGGGGTCATTGAGGGGACATTGGGGGGGATTGGGGACATTGAGGGGGTTGGGGACATTGGGAGGATTGGGGGGACAGAGGGGACATTGGGGACATTGACAGGGGATTGGGGACATTGAAGGGATTGGGAACACTGGGGGGGCATTGGGGACATGGAGGGGACAGTGGGGACATTGGGGGGACAGCAGGGGGATTGGGACATTGGAGACAGTGAGGACATTGGGGACATGGAGGACAGCAGGGACACTGGGGGGATTGGGGACATCGAGGACATTGAGGGGATAGAGGGGACGTTGGGGGGATTGGGGACATTGGGGACATTGAGGGGACAGTGGGGGACTTTGGGGACATGGAGGGACAGTGGGGACACTGGGGGGATTGGGGACATTGAGGGATATTGAGGGGACACTGAGGGGACATTGGGGGGATTGGGACTTTGGGGACATTGAGGGGACATTGGGGGGGATTGGGGACATTGAGGGGGTTGGGGACATTGGGAGGATTGGGGGGACAGAGGGGACATTGACAGGGGATTGGGGACATTGAAGGGATTGGGAACACTGGGGGGGCATTGGGGACATGGAGGGGACAGAGGGGGGAACATTGGGGGGATTGGGGACATTGAGGGGATTGGGGACATTGGGGGACAGCAGGGACACTGAGGGGATTGGGGACATTGGGGGGATTGGGGACATTGGGGACATGGAGGGGACAGTGGGGACATTGAAAAGACATTGGGGGATATTGGGGATGTTGGGGACATTGGGGGGAGAGTGGGGACATTTGGGGATATTGAGGGGACATTGGGGACAGTGAGGGGACATTGGGGATGTTGGAGACATTGAAGGGACACCGAGGGGACAGCGGGGACACTGGGGACATTGGGGGGACACCAGGAGTGACAGGGACATGGAGGAGACACAGGAGGTGACACAGAGGGTGACACAGAGGGTGACACAGGAGGTGACACAGGGGGTGACAGGGACACAGGGACAGGCACCCGTTGGCCTCGGTGACGTCGGCGCACAGGACGATCTCGAACTCGCCAGGTCTGAGCTCAAATTCCTGCTCGAGGTCGCACCTGGGGGACCCCAAAGTCACCTCCAGGTGACCCCTGGGGCTGGGACACCTCCCCAACCCCCCCAAAGTGTCCCCAAGGCCCCCAAAGTGTCCCAAGTGTCCCCAATGCCTCCAAACTCACGCGGGGGGGGAGGGGGCGCAGTTCTCGTCCTGCTCCGCCAGGGGGCGCTGCGGGCACACCTGCCCGGGGGGCGGGGCCTGGGCGAGGCTCCGCCCCCTCGGGGTCAGCGCGTACCTGGGGAGGGAAGGGGTGAAATGGGGGGGTCCTGGGGGGTCTCAGGTGCATCCAGGCAGGTCCTGGGGGGGTCCTCGAGGGTCTCGAGGGGGTTCGGAGGGGTCCCAGGGCCATCCCAGGTGGTCCCAGGTGAGTATGGGGGTCACAGAAGGGGCCCCAGGTGACTATGGGGGTCTCGAGGGGGTCCCAGGTGAGTCTGGGGGTTCTGGGGAAGGTCCCAGGTGAGTCTGAGGGTTCTGGGGGGGGGTTCCAGGTGAGTCTGGGGGGGGGGTCCCAGGTGAGTCTGGGGGTTCTGGGGGGGGGGGGTCCCAGGTGAGTCTGGGGGCCCCATGGGGGGGGTCCCAGTGGGGGTCACAGGTGAATCGGGGGGGGGTCCCAGGTGAGTCTGGGGGCTCTGGGGGAGGGTCCCAGGTGAGTCTGGGGGTCCCGGCCCTACCTGGGGGGGAGGCCGCTCCTCTGCACGAGCCCCCGGCGCAGGAGGGGGCCCAGAGCCGCCTGTGGGGGAGGGGACAGGGGGGGTCAGCCCCTCCCCTACCACCTTCGGGGGGGGTGCCAGGGTGGGGGTGGGGCACGGGGGGTCCCTCCTGTCACTCACCGGGGTCAGGGCGTGGTCACAGAGGGGCTGGGCCTGCTGCAGAAGCTCCGCCTCTGGGAGGGGCTCTGGGCTCTGAGGGGGCGGGGCTTTGGGTGAGGAGGGGGAGGGGCGGGATCTGGACCCCTCCCCCACCCCCCAGGTGCGTCCCCTCCCCTCACCTGGCTCAGGACCAGCAGCAGGGCGTGGCTCTTGGAGCGGGGGAGGGGCCGGGACTGGCGGGGGCGGCGCTGGATGAAGGGGGAGGGGCAGAGATTGGGGGCGGGGCTTCCTCTGCCCCTCCCCCAATGGGACCAGTGGGAGGGGCTTGGGTGGGGGCGGGGCAAGGACAGGACTCACCGTGGGCGGGGCTGGGGGAGGGTCTGGGCACCGCCCTGTCCGAGGGGGCGTGGCAGGGAGGCCCTGCTCTGTGGTATGCAAATTACATGCAAATCAGTATGCAAACCAGCAACATCTGGCCCCACCCACACCAAAGTCCTGTCCTATCTTAGCCCCACCCCCTCATAAGACACCTCCCATCAATGCCACACCCATTTGAGGCCACACCCCCTCATTCATGCCCCACCCACTTTGCACTGCTGGGTGGGAAGGGGCGGGGCTCAATCAAACCACACCCCCACCCCAACCTTCATAGCCCCACCCTCCAGGCCCCACCCCTTTAGGCCCCGCCCACCTCGCCGGTGCTGGCTCAGCCGTTGGTCGAGGCGGGCGCAGAGGGCGGGGCCAAAGTGCTGCAAGATGGCGGCGGCGCGGCCGGAACGGAGCGGGAGCGGGAACCGGGAGAGCGAGCGCAGGGCCTGGGGGGAACACACCTGAGATAAACCTGAGATACCCAAACACACCTGAGACACACCTGAGACACACCTGGGGTACACCTGGAGAACCTCAAATACATCTGGGGTACACCTGGGGTACCCAAACACACCTGAGACACACCTGAGATACACCTGGGGTATCCAAACACACCTGAGATACACCTGGGGAACCTGAGACACACCTGAGATACACCTGGGGTATCCAAACACACCTGAGACACACCTGAGACACACCTGAGACACACCTGGGGTACACCTGGGAGTACCCAAACACACCTGAGATACACCTGAGATACACCTGGGGTACCCAAACACACCTGAGATACACCTGGGGTACACCTGGAGAACCTCAAATACATCTGGGGTACACCTGGGGTACCCGAACACACCTGAGACACACCTGAGATACACCTGGGGTATCCAAACACACCTGAGATACACCTGGGGAACCTGAGATACACCTGAGATACACCTGGGGTATCCAAACACACCTGAGACACACCTGAGACACACCTGAGACACACCTGGGGTACACCTGGGAGTACCCAAACACACCTGAGATACACCTGAGATACACCTGGGGTACCCAAACACACCTGAGATACACCTGGGGCACCTGAGATACACCTGAGATACACCTGGGGAACATCAAATACATCTGGGCACCCTAAAATCACCCACGCAGAGACCCCAGACCCACCCAGAGACCCCAAAACTCACCTGGAGAGCCCTAAACCCCCACCCAGAAACCTCCAAATCCACCTGGAGACCCCAAAACCACACCTGGGCACCCCTAAATCCGCCTGGAGACCCCAAAATCCACCTGTTCTCCACAAAATCACACCTGGGGACCCCAAAATCGCCCACCTGGGCACCCCAAAACCCACCTGAGCACCTCAAGGTCGTCCACCTGGGCACCCCAAAATCCACCTGGGGACCCCAAAATCGCCCACCTGAGCACCCTAAACCCACCCGAGGTCCCTCCCCCCCACACCCACCCTCTCGTAGGTGCCCCTGGCCCACGTCCCCTGCGCCTCGTCCCGCCACTCGCGCAGCCAGCGGGCGAACAGCGGGTTGGGGTGGCCGCGGGGGCGGCGGCGGCGCCGGGAGGAGGCGGCGGCGGCCGCGGCCATGATCGAATCCTCCCGCCGCCGCCGCCGCTTCCCGGAAGTTCCGGCTCCGCACGGCCGCTCTGGTCGCGCTCGATGATAGGGGAAATGCGACTTGTCTGCTCTGGAGGACTCCGCTCTGGCAGCTCGGAGGTTAAACTTGTCTACTTTGGAGGGCGCCGCCCGGAAGTTTAACTCGTCTGCTCTGGAGATCTCTGCTCTGGGCCGCCCGGAGGCCAAACTCGTCTGCTCTGGAGGACCCCGGTCGCCATGGGATCCCCCCAAAATCTTCCCCGCGCCCCCCAAATCCGGCCCCCAACCCCCAAATTCTGCCCCTCAGTCCCCCCCAAAATCTTCTCCTCAACCCCCAAATTTTGCCCCCCAAATCCTTCCTCAAACCCCAGGACGAGTCCAAGCTGCAGCACAGCAAAACCTTTATTGTTTAGAAAATCATTTTAGAAACAAACTCGGGGGTGGGGGCGGCGGGGGGGGCACCCCCAAAATAACACAGACCACCCCACTCACGAGGGGAGGGGGGTGGGGGCACCCCAAAGTAACACTAATGGCGTGGGGGAGGGGGACACCCCAAACGGCACCCCAAAATCCCACCCTGTGCTGGGGGGGGGAGGGGCAGGCGGGGACCCCCTCATCCCCTCCCCCACCCCCAGCTGGTTTTGGGGGTGACGGGGGAGGGGTGGCACCATGGGACCCCCTCCCTCCCGGGATGAGTTTTGGGGGTGGCAGCACCGGTTTGGGGGGGGGTCCCATAGGTGTGGGGGGGGGGGGTGAGGAGGAGGCTGGGACAATTTTGGAGTCTCCAGAGCTGATTTTGGGATCCCTGGGGTGGTTTTGGTGTCCCCAGGATGGTTTTGGAGTCCCAAGAATGATTTTGGGGTCCCCAGAGCTGATTTTGGGACCCCTGGGTGAGTTTTGGGGTCTCCAGGATGCTTTTGGGATCTCTGGGGTGGTTTTGGGGTCCCTGGGTGAGTTTTGGGGACCCCAGGATGGTTTTGGGGTCCCCAGGATGGTTTTGGGACCCCTGGGGTGGTTTTGGAGTCCCTGAAGACCTCGGGGGGGGAGGTCCCCAGGATGGTTTTGGGACCCCTGGGGGAGTTTTGGGATCCCCAGGATGGTTTTGGGACCCCTGGGTGAGTTTTGGGGTCCCCAGGATGGTTTTGGGACCCCTGGGTGAGTTTTGGGATCCCCAGGGTGGTTCTGAGGAGCCCTCAACCCCTCCAAGGAGCCCCCGGCAGTTTGGGGAAGATTTGGGGGTGCCGGGAGAGGATTTGGGGTGCGGGGGCTGGGCTGAGGGACCCGGGGGGAGGTTTTGGGGTGCGGGGGTGGGTCTGGGGGTGCCGTTTTTGGGGAGGGGGCTCAGAGGAAGGCGTCGCACCACTCGCGCAGGCAGCCCGAGCAGTCGCGGCTCTGTTTGGCGTTGGCCCCGCACGTCTCCTTGAGCCACTCCCGGAACAGCTCCTCGTCCTTGCGCAGCACCAGGAACTGCCCCAGCACCACGTACGCCTGCCACGGGGGACAGCAGGGGGACAGCGGTGTCACCAGGGTGTGGGGACATCACCCAGGGTCCCCCTGTCCTTCCTGAGTGACCCCAAAGAGTTCCGGTCCCACCCCAGCCCTGTGGTCACAGGAGATGCCAGAGCTGCCCCAGCATCAGGAATGCCTGGAGGGGACAGGGAAGGGACAGGGAGGGGACAGCGGTGTCACCAGGGCGTGGGGACACTGCCAAGGATCCCTCTGTCCATCCTGAGTGACCACAAAGAGCTCCGGTCCCACCCCAGCCCTGTGGTCACAAGAGATCCCAGAGCTGCCCCAGCACCAGGAATGCCTGGAGGGGACAGGGAGGGGACACTGAGGGGACAATGGTGCCACCAGGGCGTGGGGACACTGCCAAGGGTCCCATTGTCCCTCCTGAGTGACCCCAAGGAGCTCCAGCCCTGCCCCAACCCCAGAGCCCCCTGATCCTTATGGGGCTGTGCCAGCACCAGGAATGGCTGAGGGGGACAGGGAAAGGACAGGGAGGGGACAGCGGTGTCACCAGGGCGTGGGGACACTGCCAAGGGTCCCCCTGTCCTTCCTGAGTCACCCCAAAGAGCTCCGGTCCCACCCCAGCCCCTGTGGTCACAGGAGATGCCAGAGCTGCCCCAGCATCAGGAACGCCTGGAGGGGACAGGGAAGGGACAGGGAGGGGACAGCGGTGTCACCAGGGCGTGGGGACATCACCCAGGGGTCCCTCTGTCCATCCTGAGTGACCACAAAGAGTTCCGGTCCCACCCCAGCCCTGTGGTCACAGGAGATCCCAGAGCTGCCCCCAGCACCAGGAATGCCTGGAGGGGACAGGGAGGGGACACTGAGGGGACAATGGTGCCACCAGGGCGTGGGGACACTGCCAAGGGTCCCCCTGTCCATTCTAAGTGACCCCAAAGAGCTCCAGCCCTGCCCCAACCCCAGAGCCCCTGATCCTTATGGGGCTGTGCCAGCACCAGGAATGGCTGAGGAGGACAGGGAAGGGACAGGGAGGGGACAGCGGTGTCACCAGGGCATGGGGACATCACCCAGTGTCCCCCTGTCCTTCCTGAGTGACCCCAAAGAGCTCCGGTTCCATCCCAGCCCTTTGGCCCCTGATCCTTATGGGGCTGTGCCAGCACCAGGATTGGCTGGAGGGGACAGGGAAGGGACAGGGGAAGGGACAGCGGTGTCACCAGGGTGTGGGGACACTGCCAAGGGTGCCCCTGCCTGTCCTGAGTGACCCCAAGGAGCTCCAGTCCAACCTCAGCCCTTCCATAAACACCTGGAGGGGACAGCCAGGGGACAGCGGTGTCACCAGGGCCATGGGGACACCAGCCAGGGTCACTGACACCTCCCCAGTGTCCCCTCCCCTTCAGTTCCTGCCCAGCACGTCCCCAATGTCCCTGCTGTCACCAATGCCCCAGGTGTCCCCAGTGTCCCCAATGTCCCCCAATGTCCCAAGTGTCCCCAATGTCCCCAGTGTACCCCATTGTCCATGTCCCCAGATGTCCCCAATGTCCCCAGTGTACCCCAATGTCCCCAGGTGTCCCCAATGTCCCAGGTGTCCCCAATGTCCCAGGTGTCCCCAATGTTCATGTCCCCAGATGTCCCCAATGTCCCCAGTGTACCCCAATGTCCCCAGGTGTCCCCAATGTCCCCAGTGTCCCCACTGCCCCAGGTGTCCCCAATGTCCCCAGTGTCCCCAACTTGTCGAAGCCCTTCTCCTCCAGTTTCCTGCCCAGCACGTCCCCAATGTCCCCTGCCATCCCAGGTGTCCCCAATGTCCCTGATGTCCCCACTGCCCCAGGTGTCCCCACTGCCCCAGGTGTCCCCAGTGTCCCCAATATCCCAGGTGTCCCCAATGTCCCCAGGTGTCCCCAATGTCCCCACTGCCCCAGGTATCCCCCCTGCTGTCCCCAATATCCCAGGTGTCCCCAATGTCCCCCACCTTGTCGAAGCCCTTCTCCTCCAGTTTCCTGCCCAGCACGTCCCCAATGTCCCCGGTGTCCCCAATGTCCCCAGTGTCCCCAGGTGTCCCCAGTGTCCCCAACTTGTTGAAGCCCTTCTCCTCCAGTTTCCTGCCCAGCACGTCCCCAATGTCCCCAATATCCCAGGTGTCCCCAATGTCCCATATGTCCCAGGTGTCCCCACTGCCCCAGGTGTCCCCACTGCCCCAGGTGTCCCCAATGTCCCCCAGGTGTTCCCAATATCCCAGGTGTCCCCAATATCCCAGGTGTCCCCAATGTCCCCAATGTCCCCAGGTGTCCCCAATGTCCCCACCTTGTTGAAGCCCTTCTCCAGTTTCCTGCCCAGCACGTCCCCAATATCCCAGGTGTCCCCAATATCCCAGGTGTCCCCAATGTCCCCACCTTGTTGAAGCCCTTCTCCAGTTTCCTGCCCAGCACGTCCCCAATGTCCCCCGGTGTCCCCAATATCCCAGGTGTCCCCAATGTCCCCAATGTCCCCAGGTGTCCCCAATGTCCCCACCTTGTTGAAGCCCTTCTCCTCCAGTTTCCTGCCCAGCACGTCCCCAATGTCCCCTGCTGTCCCTGCCATCCCAGGTGTCCCCAGTGTCCCCAATGTCCCCACTGCCCCAGGTGTCCCCAGGTGTCCCCAATGTCCCCACCTTGTCGAAGCCCTTCTCCTCCAGTTTCCTGCCCAGCACGTCCCCGATCCCGGCCAAGGTCCCCACCGGCTTCTCCCCCATCGGCTCCGCCACGAAGTCCCGGTGCTTCTGTGACGTCGAGGACATGGCGCCTGGGGACACCGGGGGACACCGGGGGACACTCAGGGACAGCTCAGGGGACACAGGGACAGCTCATGGGACACCGAGGGGACACTCAGGGGACACGGGGACAGCTCAGGGGGACATGGTGCTCCTGTGATGTCGAGGCCTGGGGACAGGGGTGACACTGAGGGGACACTGAGGGTGAGAGGCAGCAGCACAGTGTGGGGACATGGGGACAGAGTGAGGGACACCGGGACAGGGTGAGGAGAGGGACAGGGGACAGAGACAGAGGGGGGTGGGCTTGGGGACACTCTGGGGACAGGGACGGAGTGGGGGGGAGGTGGCAGAGGGGGAGGATGGGGACACTGATGGGACAGAGCGGGGACAGGGACCGAGGTGGCACTGAGGGGACATTGGGAGGACACTGAGGTGGCACTGACAGGACACTGAGGGGACCCTGAGGGGACACTGAGGGGATACTGGGGGGACTCTGAGGGGGACATTGGAGGGACCCTGAGGGGACACCCCGGGCCGAAGGGGACATTGAGGAGACATTGGGGGGACCCTGAGGGGACACCCCGGGCCCTCCCGCCCCTCACAGACTCCCCCGCCCCGTCCCGCCCCTCGGGCCCTTCTCGCCCCTCCCCTTCCTCCCCCCTCCCGGCCTTCCCCGCCCCTCAATGTCCCCTCCCCGCCCCTCAATGTCCCCTCCGTCCCCTCCCGGTCCCCCCCCCCGCCCTCACCGTCCCCTCGGGCCGCTCCAACTGCCGCTCCCGCCTCAACCCGCTGCCGCTACGCACTGACGTCACATCCGGCGTCGCCCCGTGCTGACGCCACTTCCGGCGGCGCGCGCCGAGAAACCACAGAGGCGAGAGCGCGCGGAGCGGCGGCGGCTCGGAGGCGCTCTGGGATCATAGAGACGAGCTGGGTCCTCCAAGGGCCTGCTGGGTCCGCCCAGGTGAGCAGGGACACCTGGAAATGGATCCAGGGGTTACCGGGAACACCGGGGGGAAACCCTCCGGGATCATCGCCGAGCCTCTCGAGATCCCGGACAGCGGCTCCGGGGCCCTCCCAGGCTCCCCCCCACTCACCTGGGTGACTCCAGGTTGTCCCAAAATTCCCTCCCATGCTCCAAGCCCCGCCCCCCTTCCCTCCATCGCAAAGATTCCCGCCAAAAATATCCTCAAAAAGACCAAAAGAGGCGATTCCGGCCCAAAATCGGGCAAAAAAAGAGGGATTTTTATTAAATTTATGGGAAAAATTACAAATACAACGAACCAGAACGTGGGGAAGGGAAACAGGTGGAAAAATGGGATTTTGGGAAAAAAACCAGAAATTTTGGAATAAAAAGGGACGATTTGGAGGGGATTGGGGCACAAAGGCAAAATATAAAAAATTGAAGGCAAAAAGATGAGATTTTGGGGTAAAATCTGGATTTTGGGACACAAGAGAGGAATCCAAGGGCAAAAGTGGAGGATTTTGAGATAAAAACGGGAATTTGGGGAAAAAAATAACGGTGAAACTGCGAGAAAATAAAAGGATTTGGGGCAAAACTGGGAAATTTGGGAGGGAAGGAGAAATTTAGGGAGAAGAAAAAGGAATTTGGGGGAAAAAAAACCGGAAAATTTCTCTCCCGTGAAGCAAACAAAACAATTCCCGCCCAAAATGCAAATAAGCACGATCCTAATTTGCATAGGGGAGGGAGTGTTAGTGGGACCACACCCATATGCAAATGAGGAGTGTCAAACCACGCCCCTCAACGCGCATTTAGGGTGAAATTCAGGCGCCGTTTTTGGGGTAAAACCGTGGGAATTCGGGGTTTTTTTGCTCCCTCCTCGGGGGGAGGGGCTCGGCCCCATTTTGGGGGGATTTTTGGGGGGTTTCAGGCCTCGTCCTCGCTCAGCAGCAGATTTGGGACCCCCCTGGAGATGGGGAAGCGCCGCCCCGAGTCCGGGCACTGCAGGGACCCCTCCAGCACCTCCACCTGTGGGGTCAGGGGGAAATTTGGGGGGTCAGGAAATTGGGGAGGGGTCTCTGAAATTTGGGGACCCCTCCCGAGGGGTCTCAGGGGTTTTGGGGACCCCCCCTGACCTCGAGCAGGACGTGGTGGAGGCGGCGCAGGAATTCCTCGTCGGCCTCGTAGCCGGGGGTGGGTTCGGGGGGGCAGCTCCGAGGGGCGCCCCAACTTTGGGGAGGGGGCACAAAAAATGGGGAGGGGGGAGTCAGAGGAGACACCCCCCCCCCCCCCCTAAAAAATGGAATCTTCCAAGTTTGGGAGTCCCAAAAGTTTCAGGAATTCCTCCCCCACAACAAAGTTGGGGAACTTCAAAATTGGATTGGCCCCTCCCAGGACCCCCAAAATCCCCTCCAGGACCCCAAAATCCCCCCCAGGACCCCAAATTCCCCCCCCCCCCAAATCCCCTCTAAACCCTCCCAGACCTCCAAAATCTCCCCAAATTCCCCCAGACCCCCAAATTGACCCCTCCCAAACCCTCCCTTCCCCTGGAACCCCCAAATCCCCCCCAGACCACCAAATTCTCCCCCAAATTCCCTCTAAACCCTCCTAGACCTCCAAAATCTTCCCCAAATCCCCCCAAAACTCCCCCTAGACCCCCAAATTCCCCCCCAAATCCCCCCAGACCCCCAAAATCCCCCCCAAATCCCCCAAATTGACCCCCCCAAATCCCCCAAATTGACCCCTCCCAAACCCCCCTTTCCCCTGGAACCCTCAAAATCCCCCCCAGACCTCCAAATCCCCACTAAACCCTCCCAGACCTCCAAATTCCCCCCCAAATCCCCCCCAGACCCCCAAAATCCCCCCCAAATCCCCCAAATTGACCCCTCCCAAACCCCCCTTTCCCCTGGAACCCTCAAAATCCCCCCAGACCTCCAAATCCCCACTAAACCCTCCCAGACCTGCAAATTCCCCCCCAAATCACCCCCAGACCCCCAAAATCCCCCCCAAATCCCCCAAATTGACCCCTCCCAAACCCCCCTTTCCCCTGGAACCCCCAAAATCTCCCCCAGACCTCCAAATCCCCTCTAAACCCTCCCAGACCTCCAAATTCCCCCCCAAATCCCCCCCAGACCCCCCAAAATCCCTCCCAGACCCCCAAAATCCCCCCAAATCCCCTCTAAACCCCCCCCCAAATCCCCTCTAAACCCTCCCAGACCTCCAAAATCTCCCCAAATTCCCCAGACCCCCAAATTGACCCCCTCCCAAACCCTCCCTTCCCCTGGAACCCCCAAATCCCCCCCAGACCACCAAATTCTCCCCCAAATTCCCTCTAAACCCTCCTAGACCTCCAAAATCTTCCCCAAATCCCCCCCAAAACTCCCCCTAGACCCCCAAATTCCCCCCCAAACCCCCAAAATCCCCCCCAAATTGACCCCTCCCAAACCCTCCCTTCCCCTGGAACCCCCAAAATCCCCCCCAGACCCCCAAATCCCCACTAAACCCTCCCAAACCTCCAAATTCCCCCCCAAATCCCCCCCAGACCCCCCAAAATCCCTCCCAGACCCCCAAAATCCCCCTCAAATCCCCTCTAAACCCCCCCCCCCAGACCCCCAAAATTCCCCCAGACCCCCAATTTTTCCCCAAACCGACCCTTCCCAAACTCCCCCTGCCCCTGGAGCCCCCAAACCCCTCCCCAAATCCCCCCCAAGGACCCTCAAAATCCACTCCAAGTCCCCTCCAGACCCCCAAAATTCCCCCCCAAATTCCCTCTCAGGACCCTCAAAATCCCCCCCAGAAATCCCCCCAGACCCCCAAAATCCCCCCAGACCCCCAAATCCCCCCCCAGGACCCCCAAATTTTGCCCAAACATACTCCTCCCCCTGGAGTCCCCAAACTTCCCCCCAAAATCCTCCCCAAATCCCCCCCAGGACCCTCAAAATCCACTCCAAGTTCCCTCCAGACCCCCAAAATCCCCCCCAAATTCCCTCTCAGGACCCTCAAAATCCCCCCCAGAAATCCCCCCAGGATCCCCAAATCCCCCCCCAGGACCCCCAAATTTCCCCCAAACATACCCCTCCCCCTGGAGTCCCCAAACTTTCCCCCAAAATCCTCCCCAAATCCCCCCCCAGGACCCTCAAAATCTCCTCCAAATCCCCCCAGGACCCCCAAATTCCTCCCCAAAATGACCCCTCCAAGCCTCTCCTCCCCCCAAAATCCCCCCCAAGACCCTCAAAATCCCCCCCAAATTCCCCCCAGACCCCCCCAAACCGAACCTCCCTCGCTTCCCCCTCCGGTTCCCGGTGTCCTCCCGCCGGTTCCCGGTTCTCAGAGCCACCCTGGATCCCGAAGCCCCCTCCGGTTCCCGGTGCCCCCACCCCCCGCGATTCCCGGTCCCTTCCCGGTTCCAGGAGCCCCCACCCCCCGCGGTCCCGGTTCTCCCGGTCCCCCCCCCGGTTCCCGGAATCCCCCGGGTCCCCCCCTTCAATTCCCGGTACCCCTCCCGTTTCCGGAACCCCCCCTCCCGCGGTTCCCGGTCCCTTCTCGGTTCCCGGTGCCCCCCCGGTGCTCACGCTCTCCGCCGCCTCCCGCAGCGCGTCCCAGCGCAGCCGCGGCACCAACCGGGACACGAAGGCGGCGTTGAACGGCACCGGGCGGACCCGAACCTCGGCGGCCTGCGGGGACCGGGGGGAGTTACCGGAACCGGGGGGGGGGGAAACCGGGGACCCGAACCGGGGGGAACCGGGGGAGTTAACGGGGGAACAAGGGGATTAACGGGGGGTTCCAACCGGACCGGAACCTGGAGGGAACGGGGGGATAACGGGGGAGTTAATTGGGGGTTAACGGGAGTTTTAACGGCGCCGTTAACGGCGGTAACTGGAGGAGTTACCGGCAAAGTTAACGGGGGGTGAGAGCGGCTACCGGGGGTTAACGGGAGGGAACGGGGTTTAACGGGGATTTATCGGGGGAAATTACCGGCGGTTAATGAGGGTAACGAGAGGGTTAACGGGGAATTAACGGGGGGATAACGGGGAGGAACCGGCCCCACACAAATGGATCGGGGACTGGGATAACGGGAACGGGGATAACGGGGGAGGGTTAACGGGTTTAACAAGCCGTTAACAGGGGATTTATTGACAGTAACGGGAGAAATTACCAGGGATCCACAGGGTTAATGGAGGAGTTACCGGGGAGCTACCGGAAGTGACAGCGGGTAAATACGGGCAAATACGGAATCACGGCGGTGCCAGGGGAATGGGGAGAAGCTGGGATCCGGTAACGGGGGCACCGCTAAGGTTCCGCTAACGGCTTCGGTAACCGGTAACGGCGAGAGGTGGCGGGGCCTTGCAGGGGGGCGGGAACCGCGGCGTCTCCCCCCGTTCCCGGTGCCCCGGGGTTCCCCCCGCGCCCCGCACCTCGATCCGCAGGGGGAATCCGCCCCCGGGCCGTAGCCCCGGCACGTGGGAGCTCAGCAGGTTGTGGGTGAGCAGCTTCATGGCGCCGCTGCCGCTTCCGGCGCGTCACTTCCGGCAAGAGGCGGTTGCCAGGGTAACAGGGCGGGGCTTACTCGGGGATGGGCGGGACATCAAAGGGTGGAGTTTGCTTAAAGGGGCGTGGCTCAATTAAAGGGGCGTGGTCCGCTTAAAGGGACAGGACAAGAAAAAATTCCTCCCCCCCCCACCAATCCAAACTATCCAAACCATCCCCGAGACCCCTCCCCAAACCCTTCAAGGACTCCAAAATGCCTTCAGAGCTCCTCAGAGGATTTGAGACCCTTCCCCAAAACCTCTCCAGACGGCCCCCCTGGAAGTCCTGACCCCCAGGGTGACCCTACCCCTTTATTTTGGGGTGCCCCCAATATCTCATTGCCGGGCTGGGCGGGGGCTACGGGCACCAAGCTCCCCTCAGCCTCCGCCGCCATTTTGCCACCTTGTTCTCCACCTGCGGGAAGGGCCCTGGCAGCGCGTTGCAGGTGGTGGCGGCAGCGGAGGTGCTTCCATGACGGCTGTTTAAGCAGGGGAAGGGGCCAAACGCGCCACTGCGGGTCATTTTGAGGTGTTGTGCGGCTTTTTTCCAGCGCTTTGCCGCCATTTCCTCGCCGTGAGGGGGGGGAGGGGGTGCGCTAAACTTTTCCCGCCTTTTTCTCCACCTGAGGGGAGGGAGTGCGGGGAGGGCGGAGCGCGAGACGCCTGGCGGGCGCCAGGGGGCGGGGCGAGCTCCGTCTCTCGGCCAATCGTGACACGGTGATGGAATTATGGGCGGGGCTATTGGGGGCTGCTCCAATGGGAAGCGGGGCTGGCGCGGGAGGGGTCGGCGGGTGTGGGCGGGGCCAGCGCAGTCGCGCTCGGAGCGCGGTCGGTGACGGTTCGTGGCCGGGCCGGGCCGGGTCGGGTCGGGTCGTGGGCCGGGCCTTAGAGGGAGGCTCTGCGGCCTTGCAGAAGGTGGGAGGCGGTGAGCGGCCTTAGGGGTGCTCCAGTCGCGGTTTTAGCCCGCCCGGTGCTTTTTTTCCTCTCAGAGCCGCTGTGAGAAATGTCGCAGCGGAAGCGCAGCAAAGGGCTCGGCTGCTCTCAGGTGAGAGGCTGCTTCCCTCATTCTCTCTCTCCCATCCTCCCTTTCTCAGCTTTGCTCACTTTTCTATCATCAAGCTGCCCCACATTTCCTGTTCTTTCCACTCAGATGACCGATGGGGAGGATGATTTTATCCCGACCCAGGTGGAGCGGCACTCGCAGGACGAGGTGAACCAGAAGGTGGATTGAGGTGATCCCCTCTCTGCCCTCTCCCGCATTTCTGTGTCTGCATTCTTTTGATGTCAGCCCGCTCTGTGCCTTCCTTGCTCGTTCCCCCACAGGTGAGCGAGCTGGTGCAGTTCCTGCTCGTCAAGGACCAGAAGAAAATTCCGATCAAAAGGGCAGGTAGGTTTAGGGGGTTCCCTTTTTTCAGGTTTTCTGGGTGTGCTCAGAGCTCCAGGCTCCCTCAGCGTTCCCTGCCTGTTTTCTGCAGACGTGCTGAAGAATATAATTCGAGAATACAGAAACGCCTACTCAGAAATCGTCAGGAGAGCAGACAGGACCCTGCAGGAGGTGGGAAAAGCACGGAAAAGGAAAGGGGGAAGGTTTTGGGAGGGATTAACCCTTTTCCTCCCGCAGGTGTTCGGTCTGCAGCTGGTGGAGATCGACACCAAACGTCACATTTACATCCTGATCAACAACCTGCCCCGTGCTGAGGGCCAGCACCTGTGCAGGTGAGGGGCACCTGGGTGGTTTGAATGCCATCAAGGTGTCACTTCTCACGTGGGTGACACCTCGGTGTGTGCCACAGGGGCAAGGAGAAGGAGAAGATGGCGCTCCTTTTAGTCATCCTCAGCTTCATCTTCATGAAGGGCAACTCAGTCAAAGACAGTGAGTTCTCCCCCAAACTCCCCCCTCACTGCACCCCACTTTTGCACCCTTCTGAGTGTCACCTCCTTTTGCAGGTGCTCTGTGGGAGTTCCTTCACCTGCTCCGTGTGCACCCAGGGTAGGAAATGGGGAGGGGGCGACACACACAGGGAGGGGGTGGGGGACAGGGCCACTCAGTGCCACATCCTCATCCTCAGGAAGCAGCACGGCGTGTTTGGGGACGTCAGGAAGCTGGTGACAGAGGAGTTTGTGCGGCAGAAGTGAGATGGAAGGGAAAGGGGATAAATTTGGGGGGGATTTTAGGGGGGATTTCAGGGGGTCTCCCCATCCCGGTGTGCTCAGAGCAGCCTCGGCTCCAGCCTTGGCCTGGCTGTTTATACCACACCGCAGAGCAAATCCTGCAAACCCCCCCACACCCCCGTGCCTCAAGGGGTCCCTCACGGGCTCAGGGGAGAGCTGGACACCCCCAGCGTGCACCCCAAAACCTTTTTGGGGAGGGGGTCCTCACACAACTCTCTGCAGGTACCTGGAGATCACCCCCATCCCCCTGACGGACCCCCCCGAATTCAAATACCAGTGGGGGCCACGGGCAGAGAAGGAAACCTCCAAGAAGGACGTGCTGAACTTCGTGGCCAAGGTGAGGCCGTGTTGGGATGGGGGGAGGGGATCTCTGAGTTTTGGGGGGCGGGGGGCTCCATTTGAAGCCCCCTCCCCCATTTTTCTCCCCCTCAGATGCAGGGCAAGGACCCCACATTTTGGGCGAGCCAGTACAGCGAGGCCGAGGCCGACAACACCACCACTTGACACCCCCTCCCCAAAAATAAATCACCCCTTGGTTGCTGTGCAGCCCCCTCCCCACAATCTCCAGGCTCAGCTCTGGGTCGTCCAAGGTTTAATTTTGGGGTGGGGGCTCCCCTTTTCTCTCAGGGACCCCTCAGAAGTGCTCGGGGACGGTGTTGAGGGCGTCGGCCGCCGTGCGGTTGATGTCGACGTTCTGGGGGGGTGAAAATGGGGGGTTTTGGGGGGGGTCTCCCCAAAATTTAACCCCCTCCTCGGTTTATGGGGGGGTTCATGAGGGTCTGCACCCTGGTTTTGGGGTGGATTTGGGGAGGGGGGCTCTCACCTGGGGTCGTGCCCGGTGGGTGTTGACGGCCTCGATGTTGAGGAAAATGGACTCGACCTCGCAGCCTGTGCTCGGGGAGGGAGGGAGGAATGGGGGGGCTGTCCCCAGTTTGGGGGGGCTGTCCCCAGTTTGGGGGGGCTGTCCCCAATTTGGGGGGGCTGTCCCCAATTTGGGGTGTGACAGAGAGGGGATAGTCCCCATTTTGGCGGGATTGTCCCCATTTTGGGGTGTGACGTGGGGGGCTGTCCCTGTTTTGGGGGAACAGTCCATTTTTGGGGGGGTTGTCCCTGTTTTGGGGTGTGACACAGAGGGACAGTCCCTTTTTGGGGGGATTGTCCCTGTTTTGAGGGGGTTTGTTCTCATTTTGGGGGGATTGTCCCCATTTTGGGGTGGCACACAGGGGGACAGTCCTGTTTTGGGGGATTGTCCCTGTTTTGGGGTGTGACACAAGGGGGGACAGTCCCCATTTTGGGGGGTTGATCCCATTTTGGGGGGATTGTCCCCATTTTGGGGGAGTTGTCCCTTTTTAGGGGGATTGATCCCATTTTGGGGTGTGACATGGGGGGATTGTCCCCATTTTGGGGAGATTGTCTCTTTTTGGGATGTGACATGGGGGGATTGTCCCTGTTTTGGGGGGATTGTCCCTGTTTTGGGGTGTGACACTGGGGGATTGTCACCATTTTGGGGGAATTGTCCCTTTTTGGGGGGTTGATCCCATTTTGGGGGGATTGTCCCCATTTTGGGGGAGTTGTCCCTTTTTGGGGGGATTGATCCCATTTTGGGATGTGACAATGGGGGATTGTCCCCATTTTGGGGGAATTGTCCCTTTTTGGGGGATTGTCTCTGTTTTGGGATGTGACAATGGGGGATTGTCCCCATTTTGGGGGGGTTGATCCCATTTTGGGGGGATTGTCCCCGTTTTGGGGTGTGACACAAGGGGACAGTCCCTTCTTTGGGGGAGCTGTCCCTTTTTGGGGTATTGTCCCCATTTTGGGGTGGGACACAGGGGGACTGTCCCAATTTTGGGGGGGTTGATCCCATTTTGGGGGGATTGTCCCTGTTTTGGGGTGGGACATGGGGGGATTGTCCCTATTTTGAGAGGACAGTTCCTTTTTGGGGGGATTGTCCCCAATTTGGGGTGTGACACAGAGGGGACAGTCCCTTTTTGGGGGGATTGTCCCCAATTTGGGGTGTGACACAGAGGGGACAGTCCCTTTTTGGGTGGAATTGTCCCCAATTCGGGGTGGGACACAGAGGGGACAGTCCCTTTTTGGGGGGATTGTCCCCATTTTGGGGTGTGACACAGAGGGGACAGTCCCTTTTTGGGGGGATTGTCCCCAATTTGGGGTGTGACACAGAGGGGACAGTCCCTTTTTGGGTGGAAATGTCCCCAATTCGGGGTGTGACACAGAGGGGACAGTCCCTTTTTGAGGGGATTGTCCCCAATTTGGGGTGTGACACAGAGGGGACAGTCCCTTTTTAGGGGGATTGTCCCCAATTTGGGGTGTGACACAGAGGGGACAGTCCCTTTTTGGGGTGCCACCCCCCACTCACCGTAGGCCACGGGGGTCAGCTTGAGCACCGTGTGCAGGGGACACTTGAGGTAGGGCAGCTCATCTGGGTGAGTGGATGAAGAGACACCAGGTGGGCACAGCAGCTCTAGGCTGTCCCCAGGTGTCCCCTTGGCTGTCCCCAGGTGTCCCCAAGGCCTCACCTGCGCTCTTATCCAGGAAATAAGCCAGCAAGCAGCGCATGACAGCTTGGTGACAAATCACCAGAACGTTCTCCTGCCTCTCCAGCTCCATGATCACCGGCTCCAGGCGCTGCACCAGGTCCTCGTAGGACTGGGGAGGGGGTTCAGGGGGTCCCCAGAGCATTTTTGGGGGGTTTCAGGGGGGTTTTTGGGGGGTTTTTTGGGGGGGTACCTCGCCCTTGGGGTAGCGGTAGCGGTATTTGTCCTGGTCCCTCAGCGCCAGCTCCTTGGGGTAACGCTCCTGGATCTCCTCGTAGGTCATCTCCTCACACACGCCCTGGGCAGCGCGGGGTTAACACCCACCGCCCCAAACGGCCCCAGAAGGACCCCAAACGGCCACAAAATGACCCCAAACAGCCCCAAAATGACCCCAAACAGCCCCAGAATGGCCCCAAACAGCCCCAAAATGGCCCCAAACAGCCCCAGAATGACCCCAAATGGCCCCAAAATGACCCCAAACGGCCACAAAATGGCCCCAAACAGCCCCAGAATGACCCCAAATGGCCCCAAAATGACCCCAAACGGCCACAAAATGGCCCCAAACAGCCCCAGAATGACCCCAAACGGCCCCAGAATGACCCCAAACAGCCCCAAAATGGCCCCAAACGGCCCCAAAATGGCCCCAAATGGCCCCAGAATGACCCCAAACGGCCCCAGAATGGCCCCAAACGGCCCCAAAATGACCCCAAACGGCCACAAAATGGCCCCAAACAGCCCCAGAATGACCCCAAACGGCCCCAAAATGACCCCAAACGGCCCCAAAAGTACCACAAACGGACCCAAAATGACCCCAAACAGCCCCAAAAGGACCCCAAACAGCCCCAGAATGGCCCCAAACAGCCCCAGAATGACCCCAAACAGCCCCAGAATGGCCCCAAACGGCCCCAGAATGGCCCCAAACGGCCCCAAAATGACCCCAAATGGCCCCAAATGGCTCCAAAATAACCCCAAATGGCCCCAAAAGGACCACAGATGGCTCCAGAATGACCCCAAACGGCCCCAAAATGACCCCAAGTGGCCCCAAATGGCTCCAAAATGACCCCAAATGGCCCCAGAATGGCCCCAAACGGCCCCAAAATGGCCCCAAAACGGCCCCAAAAGTACCACAAACGGCCCCAGAATGGCCCCAAACAGCCCCAGAATGGCCCCAAACAGCCCCAAAATGGCCCCAAACAGCCCCAAAATGGCCTCAAACGGCCCCAGAATGACCCCAAACGGCCCCAAAATGGCCCCAAACAGCCCCAGAATGACCCCAAACGGCCCCAAAATGACCCCAAACGGCCCCAAAATGGCCCCAAACAGCCCCAAAATGACCCCAAACAGCCCCAGAATGACCCCAAACAGCCCCAAAATGGCCCCAAACGGCCCCAGAATGACCCCAAACAGCCCCAAAATGGCCCCAAACAGCCCCAGAATGACCCCAAATGGCCACAAAATGGCACCAAACAGCCCCAGAATGACCCCAAATGGCCCCAAATGGCTCCAAAATGACCCCAAACAGCCCCAGAATGACCCCAAACAGCCCCAAAATGACCCCAAACAGCCCCAGAATGGCCCCAAACAGCCCCAAAATGGCCCCAAACAGCCCCAGAATGACCCCAAATGGCCCCAAAATGACCCCAAACGGCCACAAAATGGCCCCAAACAGCCCCAGAATGACCCCAAACGGCCCCAGAATGACCCCAAACAGCCCCAAAATGGCCCCAAACGGCCCCAAAATGGCCCCAAATGGCCCCAGAATGACCCCAAACGGCCCCAGAATGGCCCCAAACGGCCCCAGAATGGCCCCAAACGGCCCCAAAATGACCCCAAACGGCCACAAAATGACCCCAAATGGCCCCAAATGGCTCCAAACAGCCCCAGAATGGCTCCAAACGGCCCCAGAATAGCCCCAAACGGCCCCAAAATGGCCCCAAAATGACCCCAAATGGCCCCAAATGGCTCCAAAATGACCACAGATGGCCCCAGACTGATCCCAGTGACCCCAAATCACCCCAGTGCTCCCAGTGCCCCCAAACTGCCCCCAGTGCCCCCAAATGCCCTCAGTGCCCCCATACTGATCCCAGTGACCCCAATGAATCCCAGTGACCCCAAATGGCCCCAAATCACCCCAAAATGACCCCCAGTGCCCCCAAACTGCCCCCAGTGCCCCCAAATGGATTCCAGTGACCCCAAATGGCCCCAAATTACCCCAAAATGACCCCAAATGGCCCCAAATTACCCCAAAATGACCCCAAATGCCCCTAGTGACCCCCAGTGCCCCCAAATGCCCCCAGTGCCCCCAAATGCCCCCAGTGACCCCAAATGGATTTCAGTGACCTCAAATGGCCCCAAATCACCCCAAAATGCCCCCAAATGCCCCCAGTGCCCCCAAACTGACCCCAGTGCCCCCAAACTGACCCCAGTGCCCCCAAATGACCCCAAACTGACCCCCAGTGACCCCCAATGCCCCCAGTGCCCCCAAATGGCCCCAAATCACCCCCAAATGACCCCAAATGGCCCCAAATGTCCCCCAGAGCCCCATAATGCCCCCAATGCCCCCCAAATACCCCAAATGCCCCCTAGTGCCCCCAAATGACCCCAGTGCCCCCAAACAGACCTCAGTGCCCCCAAATGACCCCAAATGACCCCAAACTGACCCCAGTGACCCCCAGTGCCCCCCAATGCCCCCAGTGCCCCCCAGAGCCCCATAATGCCCCCAATGCCCCCCAAATACCCCAAATGCCCCCTAGTGCCCCCAAATGAACCCAGTGCCCCCCAATGCCCCCAAATGGCCCCAAATGCCCCCAGTGACCCCAAATCACCCCAAAATGACCCCAAATGACCCCAGTGCCCCCAAACTGACCCCAGTGACCCCAAACTGACACCAGTGACCCCAAATGGCCCCAAATCACCCCAAAATGATCCCAGTGCCCCCCCAATGCCCCCAAATCACCCCCAAATCACCCCAAATGACCCCAGTGACCCCCAAATCACCCCCAAATGCCCCCCAGAGCCCCATAATGCCCCCAATGTCCCCCAAATACCCCAAATGCCCCCCAGTGCCCCCAGATGCCCCCAGTGACCCCAATGCCCCCAGTGACCCCAAATGCCCCCAAATGACCCCAAACTGACCCCAGTGACCCCCAGTGCCCCCCAATGCCCCCAGTGCCCCCCAGAGCCCCATAATGCCCCCAATGCCCCCAAATACCCCAAATGCCCCCTAGTGCCCCCAAATGACCCCAGTGCCCCCAATGCCCCCAAATGCCCCCAGTGACCCCAAATGACCCCAAATCACCCCAAAATGACCCCAAATGACCCCAGTGCCCCCAAACTGACCCCAGTGACCCCAAACTGACACCAGTGACCCCAAATGGCCCCAAATCACCCCAAAATGATCCCAGTGCCCCCCCAATGCCCCCAAATCACCCCCAAATCACCCCAAATGACCCCAGTGACCCCCAAATCACCCCCAAATGCCCCCCAGAGCCCCATAATGCCCCCAATGTCCCCCAAATATCCCAAATGCCCCCAGTGCCCCCAAATGCCCCCAAATGGCCCCAAATGCCCCCAGTGACCCCAAATGCCCCCAAATGACCCCAAACTGACCCCAGTGACCCCCAGTGCCCCCCAATGCCCCCAGTGCCCCCCAGAGCCCCATAATGCCCCCAATGCCCCCCAAATACCCCTAGTGCCCCCAAATGACCCCAGTGCCCCCAATGCCCCCAAATGCCCCCAGTGACCCCAAATGACCCCAAATCACCCCCAAATGACCCCAGTGACCCCCAAATGCCCCCAAACTGACCCCAGTGCCCCCAAATGGCCCCAAATCACCCCCAAACCCCCCAAATGGCCCCAAATCACCCCCAAATGACCCCAAATCACCCCCAAATGCCCCCCAGAGCCCCCGGGCAGCCCCGTCTCACGGCGTCGATCTCGTTGAGCGCCTTCCACTGCTCGTAGGGCACGCCCAGCGCGGCGGCCGTCTGCGCGCTCCTGCGCAGGTGGCTCGTCCACACCTTGAGCGCGGGGATGCGCTGGCTGCGGATGAACTGCGCCAGCGCCCGCGCGTACTGCGGGCAGGGACACGGGGACACTGCCAGGTGGGGCTCGGCACCGGGGTCCCAGCAGGGGGCATCCCCACCAGGTGTGTCCTCACCTGGCTCTGACCTCAGCTGTTCCCCTTGAAGGGACATCCCCACAGGTGTGTCCCCACAAGGTGACCTCACCTGTTCCCCATGAGGTGACATCCCCCCCCAGGTGTGTCCTCACCTGGTTGTGACCTCACCTGTTCCCCATGAGGGGACATCCCCCCAGGTGTGTTCTCACCTGGCTGTGACCTCACCTGTTCCCCTTGAGGGGACATCCCCACAGGTGTGTCCTCACCTAGCTGTGACCTCACCTGTTCCCCATGAGGGGACATCCCCCCCAGGTGTGTCCCTGCACACCTGGATGGTTCTGACCCCACCTGTTCCCCACAAAGGGACATCCCCCCCAGGTGTGTCCTCACCTGGCTGTGACCCCACCTGTTCCCCATGAGGGGACATCCCCCCCAGGTGTGTCCTCACCTGGCTGTGACCTCACCTGTTCCCCTTGAAGGGACATCCCCCACCGGGTGTGTCCTCACCTGGCTGTGACCTCACTTGTTCGCCATGAGGGGACATCCCCCAGGTGTGTCCTCACCTGGCTGTGACCTCAGCTGTTCCCCATGAGGGGACATCCCCCCCAGGTGTGTCCCTGCACACTTGGATGGTTCTGACCCCACCTGGTACCTGCAGGGGGACATCCCCACATCCCCCAGGTGTGTCCCTGCAGGTTGAGCTGGCTGTGACCCCACCTGTTGCCCACAAGGTGACATCCCCCAGGTGTGTCCCCACAAGGTGACCTGGCTGTGACTCCACCGGTTCCCCACCAAGGGACATCCCCTAGGTGTGTCCCTGCACACCTGGATGGTTCTGACCTCACCTGTTCCCCATGAGGGGACATCCCTTCATCTCCCAGGTGTGTCCCTGTACACCTGGCTGTGACCTCACCTGTTCCCCATGAGGGGACATCCCCACCAGGTGTGTCCTCACCTGGCTGTGACCTCACTTGTTCCCCTTGAGGGGACATCCCCTCCAGGTGTGTCCTCACCTGGCTGTGACCCCACCTGTTTCCCATGAAGGGACATCCCTTCACCTCCCAGGTGTGTCCCTGTACACGTGGCTGTGACCTCACCTGTTCCCCATGAGGGGACATCCCCCCTCAGGTGTGTCCTCACCTGGCTGTGACCCCACCTGTTCCCCTTGAGGGGACATCCCCCCAGGTGTGTCCTCACCTGGCTCTGGGGTCAGTGCTGACCCATCTCTGACCCCATCTGTTCCCCATGAGGGGCCATCCCCACAGGTGTGTCCCCACAAGGTGACCTCACCTGTTCCCCATGAGGGGACATCCCCTCCAGGTGTGTCCTCACCTGGCTCTGGGGTCAGTGCTGACCTGGCTTTGACCCCACCTGATAGCCACCAGGTGACATCCCCCAGGTGTGTCCCCACCTGCAGTCCCTGAGGTGACAGCCCCAAGTCCCCCCCAGTGCGGCCGCGCAGGTTGAGCTGGCTCTGACCCCCTGAACCCCACCTGTTCCCACCAGGTGACATCCCCCAGGTGTGTCCCTGTCCCCACCAGGTGACATCCCCCAGGTGTGTCCCTGCCCCCACCAGGTGACATCCCCCAGGTGTGTCCATGTCCCCACCTGTTCCCCCCGAGGGTACAGCGCCGAGTCGCCGCCGATGCGGCCGCGCAGGTTGAGCTGGCTCTGCCCCCTGCCCCCCACCAGGTGACATCCCCCAGGTGTGTCCCTGTCCCCACCTGTTCCCCACCAGGTGACATCCCCCAGGTGTGTCCCTGCCCCCACCAGGTGACATCCCCCAGGTGTGTCCCTGTCCCCCACCAGGTGACATCCCCCAGGTGTGTCCCTGTCCCCACCAGGTGACATCCCCCAGGTGTGTCCCTGTCCCTACCTGTTCCCCCCGAGGGGACAGCGCCGAGTCGCCGCCGATGCGGCCGCGCAGGTTGAGCTGGCTCTGCTCCCCACCAGGTGACATCCCCCAGGTGTGTCCCTGCCCCCACCAGGTGACATCCCCCAGGTGTGTCCCTACCCCCACCAGGTGACATCCCCCAGGTGTGTCCCTGCCCCCACCAGGTGACATCCCCCAGGTGTGTCCCCACCTGTTCCCCCCGAGGGGACAGCGCCGAGTCGCCGCCGATGCGGCCGCGCAGGTTGAGCTGGCTCTGCCCCCTGCCCCCCACCAGGTGACATCCCCCAGGTGTGTCCCTGCCCCCACCAGGTGACATCCCCCAGGTGTGTCCCTGTCCCCACCAGGTGACATCCCCCAGGTGTGTCCCTGTCCCCACCAGGTGACATCTCCCAGGTGTGTTCCTGTCCCCACCTGTTCCCCACCAGGTGACATCCCCCAGGTGTGTCCCTACAGGTTGAGCTGGCTCTGCCCCCCACCAGGGGACATCCCCCAGGTGTGTCCCTACCCCCACCAGGTGACATCCCCCAGGTGTGTCCCTGTCCCCACCTGTTCCCCCCGAGGGGACAGCGCCGAGTCGCCGCCGATGCGGCCGCGCAGGTTGAGCTGGCTCTGCCCCCCACCAGGTGACATCCCCCAGGTGTGTCCCTGTCCCCACCTGTTCCCCCCGAGGGGACAGCGCCGAGTCGCCGCCGATGCGGCCGCGCAGGTTGAGCTGGCTCTGCCCCCTGAACCCCACCAGGTGACATCCCCCAGGTGTGTCCCTGTCCCCACCAGGTGACATCCCCCAGGTGTGTTTCTGTCCCCACCTGTTCCCCACCAGGTGACATCCCCCAGGTGTGTCCTTGCCCCCACCAGGTGACATCCCCCAGGTGTGTCCCCACCTGTTTCCCCCGAGGGGACAGCGCCGAGTCGCCGCCGATGCGGCTGCGCAGGTTGAGCTGGCTCTGCCCCCTGCCCCCGACCAGGTGACATCCCCCAGGTGTGTCCCTGTCCCCACCTGTTCCCCACCAGGTGACATCCCCCAGGTGTGTCCCTGTCCCCACCAGGTGACATCCCCCAGGTGTGTTCCTGTCCCCACCTGTTCCCCACCAGGTGACATCCCCCAGGTGTGTCCCTACAGGTTGAGCTGGCTCTGCCCCTCACCAGGTGACATCCCCCAGGTGTGTCCCTGCCCCCACCAGGTGACATCCCCCAGGTGTGTTCCTGTCCCCACCTGTTTCCCACCAGGTGACATCCCCCAGGTGTGTCCCTACAGACTGAGCTGGCTCTGCCCCCCACCAGGTGACATTCCCCAGGTGTGTCCCCACCTGTTTCCCCCGAGGGGACAGCGCTGAGTCGCCCCCAATGCGGCCGCGCAGGTTGAGCTGGCTCTGCCCCCCTTAACCCCACCAGGTGACATCCCCCAGGTGTGTCCCTACAGGTTGAGCTGGCTCTGCCCCCCACCAGGTGACATCCCCCAGGTGTGTCCCTGCCCCCACCAGGTGACATCCCCCAGGTGTGTCCCTGTCCCCACCTGTTCCCCCCGAGGGGACAGCGCCGAGTCGCCCCTGATGCGGCCGCGCAGGTTGAGCTGGCTCTGCCCCCTGCCCCCCACCAGGTGACATCCCCCAGGTGTGTCCCTACAGGTTGAGCTGGCTCTGCCCCTCACCAGGTGACATCCCCCAGGTGTGTCCCCACCTGTTCCCCCCGAGGGGACAGCGCCGAGTCGCCGCCGATGCGGCCGCGCAGGTTGAGCTGGCTCTGCTCCCTGAACCCCACCTGTTCCCCACCAGGTGACATCCCCCAGGTGTGTCCCTGCCCCCACCAGGTGACATCCCCCAGGTGTGTCCCTGTCCCCACCAGGTGACATCCCCCAGGTGTGTCCCTGTCCCCACCAGGTGACATCCTCCCAGGTGTGTCCCTGCCCCCCACCAGGTGACATCCCCCAGGTGTGTCCCTGCCCCCACCAGGTGACATCCCCCAGGTGTGTCCCTGTCCCCACCAGGTGACATCCCCCAGGTGTGTCCCTGTCCCCACCAGGTGACATCCCCCAGGTGTGTCCCTGTCCCCACCAGGTGACATCCTCCCAGGTGTGTCCCTGCCCCCCACCAGGTGACATCCCCCAGGTGTGTCCCTGTCCCCACCAGGTGACATCCCCCAGGTGTGTCCCCACCTGTTTCCCCCGAGGGGACAGCGCCGAGTCGCCGCCGATGCGGCCGCGCAGGTTGAGCTGGCTCTGCCCCCCACCAGGTGACATCCCCCAGGTGTGTCCCTGTCCCCACCTGTTTCCCACCAGGTGACATCCCCCAGGTGTGTCCCTGTCCCCACCAGGTGACATCCCCCAGGTGTGTCCCCACCTGTTCCCTCCGAGGGGACAGCGCCGAGTCGCCGCCGATGCGGCCGTGCAGGTTGAGCTGGCTCTGCCCCCTGCCCCCCACCAGGTGACATCCCCCAGGTGTCCCCACCTGTTCCCCCCGAGGGGACAGCGCCGAGTCGCCGCTGATGCGGCCGCGCAGGTTGAGCTGGCTCTGCTCCCCACCAGGTGACATCCCCCAGGTGTGTCCCTGTCTCCACCAGGTGACATCCCCCAGGTGTGTCCCTGCCCCCACCAGGTGACATCCCCCAGGTGTGTCCCTGTCCCCACCAGGTGACATTCCCCAGGTGTGTCCCTACAGGCTGAGCTGGCTCTGCCCCCTGCCCCCCACCAGGTGACATTCCCCAGGTGTGTCCCTACAGGTTGAGCTGGCTCTGCCCCCCACCAGGTGACATCCCCCAGGTGTGTCCCCACCTGTTCCCCCCGAGGGGACAGCGCCGAGTCGCCGCCGATGCGGCCGCGCAGGTTGAGCTGGCTCTCGCCGTGGCGGCTCAGGTAGATGGTCCTGGGCGTGACGTGGATGTTCATCAGGTAGTACACCGTGCGGCTCTGCACGTGGCCCTGCACGCGGTTGGCCAGGTACCGCACGCCCACGTCGAAGATCTTGATGTAGGACAGGTGGCTGGGGGGGGAAATCATCGAAATTTGGCAAAATTCAGTGAAATTCGGCAAAATGCGGCAAAATTCGGCGAATCGGGGAATTTGGGAAATGTGGGATGGGCAGGATTGATAAAATCGGGGAATTTGGGAAATCAGTGAGTTTGTAAAATCAGGGAATTTGGGAAATCAGTGAGTTTGTAAAATTGGGGAATTTGGGAAATCAGTGAGTTTGTAAAATTGGGGAATTTGGGAAATCAGTAAGTTCATCAAATCAGGGAATTTGGGAAATGTGGGATTGAGAGGATTGAGAAAATCGGGGAATTTGGGAAATCAGTGAATTCAGCAAATCAGGGAATTTGGGAAATGTGGGATTGACGGGATTGAGAAAATCGGGGAATTTGGAAAATCAGTGAATTTGTAAAATCGGGGAATTTGGGAAATCCGAGATTGACAGAATTGAGAAAACTGGGGAATTTGGGAAATGTGGGATTGACAGGATTGAGAAAATCGGGGAATTTGGGAAATCAGTGAATTTGTAAAATTGGGGAATTTGGGAAATCAGTGAATTTGTAAAATCGAGGAATTTGGGAAATCAGTGAATTGATAAAATCGAGGAATTTGGGAAATCAGTGAGTTCATCAAATCAGGGAATTTGGGAAATCAGTGAATTTGTAAAATCGGGGAATTTGGGAAATCAGTGAATTCAGCAAATCAAGGAATTTGGGAAATGTGGGATTGACAGGATTGAGAAAATCAGGGAATTTGGGAAATCAGTGAGTTTGTAAGATTGGGGAATTTGGGAAATCAGTGAATTTGTAAAATTGGGGAATTTGGGAAATCAGCGAATTGATAAAATCGGGGAATTTGGGAAATCAGTGAGTTTGTAAAATTGGGGAATTTGGGAAATCAGTGAGTTTGTAAAATCGGGGAATTTGGGAAATCAGTGAATTCAGCAAATCAGAGAGTTTGGGAAATGTGGGATTGAGAGGATTGAGAAAATTGGGGAATTTGGGAAATCAGTGAATTCATCAAATCAGGGAATTTGGGAAATCTGAGATTGGCAGAGTTTAGAAAATCAGGGAATTTGGGAAATCTGAGATTGACAGAATTGAGAAAATTGGGGGATTTGGGGAATGTGGGATTGACAGAATTGAGAAAACTGGGAATTTGAGAAATCAGTGAATTTGGAAAATCGGGGAATTTGGGAAATCAGTGAATTCATCAAATCGGGGAATTTGGGAAATGTGGGATTGACAGGATTGAGAAAATCGGGGAATTTGGGAAATCAGTGAATTCATCAAATCAGGGAATTTGGAAAATCGGAGATTGAGAGGATTGAGAAAATCAGGGAATTTGGGAAATGTGGGATTGACAGAATTTGTAAAATCAGAATTTAGAAAATCAGTGAATTCATCAAATTATTATTAGAATTATTTAGAATAATAATAACAACAATAAATATTATTAGAATTATTTTGGAATATTATTATTATTAGGACTGTTTAGAATAATTGTTATCAGAATGATTTAGAAGAATAATAATAATAATTGGAATTATTTAGAATAATATTATTAATATTAGAATTTTTAGAATCGTTATTATTATCAGAATTATTGAGAGTAATGATTATTATTATTATTAGGATTATTGACAATAATGATTATTATTATTATTATTAGAATTATTGAGAATAATTATTATTATTAGAATTATTTAGAATGATTTAGAATTATTTAGAATCATAATTAATACTAGATTTATTTAGAATAATTATTAGAAATATTTACAATTATTATTAGAATTATTTAGAAACATCATTAATATTAGAATTATTTAGAATAATTATTGTTGTTATTAGAATTGGATTTTAAGTAAGAATTGTTTTAACCCAAGGTGGCCCTGTCACCTGTCCAGCTCCTCCTCCAGGGGCTGCTTTGGGTCTGTCCCCACCCCCCAGGTGGTCCTGTCACCTGTCCAGCTCCTCCTCCAGGGGCTGTCCCCACCCCCCCTGGTGGCCCTGTCACCTGTCCAGCTCCTCCTCCAGGGGCTGCTTTGGGTCTGTCCCCACCCCCCAGGTGGTCCTGTCACCTGTCCAGCTCCTCCTCCAGGGGCTGTCCCCACCCCCTGGTGGCCCTGGTGGCCCTGTCACCTGTCCAGCTCCTCCTCCAGGGGCTGCTTTGGGTCTGTCCCCACCCCCCTGGTGGCCCTGGTGGCCCTGTCACCTGTTCAGCTGGTTGTCCAGGGGCTGGTTTGGGTTTGTCCCCACCCCCCAGGTGGCCCTGGTGGCCGTGTCACCTATCCAGGGGCTGTCCCCACCCCCTGGTGGCCCTGGTGGCCCTGTCACCTGTCCAGCTCCTCGTCCAGGGGCTGGTTTGGGTTTGTCCCCACCCCCTGGTGGCCCTCGTGGCCCTGGTGGCAGTGTCACCTGTCCAGCTGGTTGTCCAGGGGTTCATAGGTGACCCTGGTGGCAGTGTCACCTGTCCAGGGGCTCTTTCTGTTTGTCCCCACCCCCTGGGTGGCCCTGGTGGCCCTGTCACCTGTCCAGCTCCTTGTCCAGGGGCTGGTTTGGGTTTGTCCCCCCCCCGGGTGGCCCTGGTGGCCCAGGTGGCAGTGTCACCTGTCCAGCTGGTCGTCCAGGGGCTCGTAGGTGGCCTTGTAGCACTCGATGCGCTGCAGGAAATCGGCCACGGCCTCGTCCTGCGCCCGGCCCCGATAGTCGGGGCTGCTCAGCTTCACTTGCTGGGGGGGAGGGGTTGGGGGGGCACGGGGGGCTCAGCCCAGCCCCCCAGACCCAATTGTCACCTCCAGGTCCCCATTGTCACCTCCAGGCCCCCATTGTCACCTCCAGGCCCCCATTGTCACCTCCATGTCCCCATTGTCACCCCCAGGCTTCAACTGTCACCTCCAGGCCCCAATTGTCACCTCCATTTCCCCGTTGTCACCTCCAGGCTTCAATTGTCACCTCCAGGCCCCAGTTGTCACCTCTATTTCCCCGTTGTCACCTCCAGGCCCCCATTGTCACCTTTAGGCCTCAATTGTCACCTCCCAGCCCCTATTGTCACCTCCATGTCCCCATTTTCACCTCCCAGCCCCTGCTGTCACCTCCAGGCCCCCATTGTCACCTCCCAGCCCCTGCTGTCACCTCCAGGCCCCCACTGTCACCTCCAGGTCCCTATTGTCACCTTTAGACCTCAATTGTCACCTCCCAGCCCCCATTGTCACCTCCGTGTCCCCATTGTCACCTCCCAGCCCCTGCTGTCACCTCCAGGCCCCCACTGTCACCTCCATGTCCCCGCTGTCACCTCCAGGCCTCAACTGTCACCTTTAGGCCTCAATTGTCACCTCCATGTCCCCGCTGTCCCCTCCAGGTCTCTGTTGTCACCCCTAGGCTTCAATTGTCATCTCCATTTCCCCATTGTCACCTCCAGGTCCCAGCTGTCACCTCCCATTCCCTGCTGTCACCTCCAGGCCTCAATTGTCACCTCCAGGTCCCTGTTGTCACCTCCCAGTCCCAGCTGTCACTTCCATGTCCCAGCTGTCACCTCCATGTCCCTCTTGTCACCTCCTGGCACCAATTGTCACCTCCAGGTCTTTGTTGTCACCTTCAGGTCCCAGTTGTCACCTTCCGCCCTCAGTTGTCACCTCCAGGTCTCAGCTGTCCCCTCCAGGCCTCAATTGTCACCTCCCGCCCCCTGTTGTCACCTCCAGATCCCAGCTGTCACCTCCAGGGCCTTATTGTCACCTCCATTTCCCTGTTGTCACCTCCAGGCCTCAATTGTCACCTCCCAGCCCCAGCTGTCACCTCCATGTCACTGCTGTCACCTCTTGGCTCCAACTGTCACCTCCCAGCCCCGTTGTCACCTCCCAGCCCCCGTTGTCCCCTCCTGTCCCCATTGTCACCTCCTGTCCCCATTGTCACCTCCTGTCCCCATTGTCACCTCCATGTCCCCATTGTCACCTCCTGTCCCCATTGTCACCTCCCAGCCCCCACTGTCACCTCCTCACCTCCCAGCCCCATTGTCACCTCCTGTCCCCATTGTCACCCCTCAGCCCCCAGCTGTCACCTCCCGGCCCCATTGTCACCTCCGTGTCCCCGTTGTCCCCTCCTGTCCCCATTGTCACCTCCGTGTCCCCATTGTCACCCCTCAGCCCCCAGCTGTCACCTCCTGTCCCCGTTGTCACCTCCGTGTCCCGTTGTCCCCTCCTGTCCCCATTGTCACCGCCCCAGGCTCTCACCTTGATGTTCTCCTCGATGATGGTGGGGTCGTCACAGATGGACTCCACAAACAGCACCTGGGGGGGACAGGTGACACCCCCTGCTGTGACACCCCCTGCTGTGACACCCCCGAATCGGTGCCACCACCCCCTCCCCCTGCTGTGACACCCCAGAACTGTCACCCCCCCTGCTGTGACACCCCCGAATTGGTGACAGCATCCCTTCCCCGTGCTGTGACACCCCCAAACGTGTCACCTCCCCCTGCTGTGACACCCCCAAATCAGTGCCACCATCCCCTCCCCCTGCTGTGACCCCCCCAGAACGGTGTCATCACCTGTCCCCATGCTGTGACACCCCCCAAATGGTCACCCCCCCCCGCTGTGACACCCCCAAATTGGTGACACCCCCAGAATGGTGCCACCACCCCCTTCCTGTGCTGTGACACCCCCAAACGTGTCACCTCCCCATGCTGTGGCACCCCAAAATGGTGTCACCACTTGTCCCCATGCTGTGACACCCCCAGAACGGTGGCACCACCCCCTCCCCATGCTATGACACCCCAGAACTGTCACCTCCCTGTAGTGGCACCCCCAAAAGTGTCACCACCCCCCCTGCTGTGACACCCCCAAATTGGTGTCACCTCCTCCCCGTGCTGTGACACCCCTAAATGGGTGCCACCCTCATGTTGTGACACCCCAGAACTGTCACCTCCCCGTGCTGTGACACCCCCAAAATGGTGTCACCACCCCCTCCATGCTGTGACACCCCAAAACTGTCACCTCCCTGTAGTGGCACCCCAAAATCGTGTCCCAGTGTCACCCCCCTCTCCATGCTGTGACACCCCAAAACTGTCACCTCCCCCCTGCTGTGACACCCCCAGTTTGGTGCCACCACCCCCTCCCCATTCTTTGACACCCCAGAACTGTCACCTCCCTGTAGTGGCACCCCCAAAAGTGTCAACCCCCCCTGCTGTGACACCCCCAAAATGGTGACACCCCCATGCTGTGACACCCCTAAATCAGTGCCACCACCCCCCCGTGCTGTGACACCCCAAACTGTCACCTCCCTGTAGTGGCATCCCCAAAAGTGTCACCACCCCCCCTGCTGTGACACCCCCAAACTGGTGTCACCTCCTCCCCATGCTGTGACACCCCAGAACTGTCACCTCCCCATGCTGTGACACCCCCAAAAGTGTCACCCCCCCTGCTGTGACACCCCCAAATTGGTGCCACCTCCCTGTAGTGACACCCCCAAATCAGTGCCACCACCCCCTCCCCGTGCTGTGACACTCCAGAACTGTCACCTCCCTGACTGTGACACCCCCAAATGGTGTCACCACTTTTCCCTGTGACCCCATGCTGTGACACCCCCAGAACGGTGGCACCACCCCCTCCCCATGCTATGACACCCCAGAACTGTCACCTCCCTGTAGTGGCACCCCCAAAAGTGTCACCACCCCCCCTGCTGTGACACCCCCAAATTGGTGTCACCTCCTCCCCGTGCTGTGACACCCCTAAATGGGTGCCACCCTCATGTTGTGACACCCCAGAACTGTCACCTCCCCGTGCTGTGACACCCCCAAAATGGTGTCACCACCCCCTCCATGCTGTGACACCCCAAAACTGTCACCTCCCTGTAGTGGCACCCCAAAATCGTGTCCCAGTGTCACCCCCCTCTCCATGCTGTGACACCCCAAAACTGTCACCTCCCCCCTGCTGTGACACCCCCAGTTTGGTGCCACCACCCCCTCCCCATTCTTTGACACCCCAGAACTGTCACCCCCCCTGCTGTGACACTCCTAAGTTGATGCCACCCTCATGACACCTCAGAACTGTCACCTCCCTGTGCTGTGACACCCCAGAACTGTCACCTCCCTGCTGTGACACCCCCAAATTGGTGCCACCTCCCTGTAGTGACACCCCAAATCAGTGCCACCACCCCCCCCCCGTGCTGTGACACCCCCGGACTGTCACCTCCCTGTAGTGGCACCCCCAAAAGTGTCACCCCCCCCTGCTGTGACACCCCCAAATTGGTGCCACCTCCCTGTAGTGACACCCCCAGAGCAGTGCCACCACCCCCTCCCTGTGCTGTGACACCCCAGAACTGTCACCTCCCTGTAGTGGCACCCCCAAAAGTGTCACCTCCCCCTGCTGTGACACCCCCAATCAGTGCCACCACCCCCCCCCCCGTGCTGTGACACCCCCGGACTGTCACCTCCCTGTAGTGGCACCCCCAAAACTGTCACCTCCCCCTGCTGTGACACCCCCAAAATGGTGACACCCCCCTGCTGTGACACCCCCAAATCAGTGCCACCACCCCTCCCCGTGCTGTGACACCCCAAAACTGGTGACACCACAAAACGGTCACCCTCCCTGCTGTGACACCCCCAAATCAGTGCCACCACCCCCCCGTGCTGTGACACCCCAAACTGTCACCTCCCTGTAGTGGCATCCCCAAAAGTGTCACCCCCCCTGCTGTGACACCCCCAAATTGGTGCCACCTCCCTGTAGTGACACCCCCAGAGCAGTGCCACCACCCCCCCGTGCTGTGACACCCCCGGACTGTCACCTCCCTGACTGTGACACCCCAAATTGGTGTCACCCTCTTGTTGTGACACCCCAGAACTGTCACCTCCCTGTAGTGGCACCCCCAAACTGTCACCTCCCCCAAAAGTGTCACCTCCCCCTGCTGTGACACCCCCAAATCCTGTCCCAATGTCACCAACCCCCCCCCCAAATTGCGACACCCCCAAAACTGGGCCAACACCTCTGCAACGACCCCCCCCCAAATCCCCCAGGACCCCCCAAAATCCCTCAGGACCCCTCCCCAAATCCCCCAGGACCCCCCAAATCCCTCAGGACCCCCCCAAACCCCTCAGGACCCCCCAAAACTCCTCGGGACCCCCCAAAATTCCCCCCAAAATCCCTCACGACCCCTCCCCAAACCCCCCAGGACCCCCCAAGCCCCCCAGGACCCCTCCCAAAATCCCTCAAGACCCCCCCCCCCCAAAACTCCTCAGGACCCCCAAAATCCCCCAGGACCCCCCCCAAAACTCCACAGGACCCCCAGAAATTCCCCCAAAATCCCTCAAGACCCCCCCAAAACCCCCCAGGACCCCCCCCCCCAAACCCCCCAGGACCCCCCAAATCCCCCAGGACCCCCCAAAACCCCCCAGGACCCCCCAAAATCCCTCAAGAGCCCCCAAATCCCTCAGGACCCCCCAAAACTCCTCGGGACCCCCCAAAATTCCCCCTAAAATCCCTCAAGACCCCCCCCCCCCCAAAATCCCCCAGGACCCCCCCAAAATCCCTCACGATCCCTCCCCAAACCCCCCAGGACCCCCCAAAACTCCTCGGGACCTCCCAAAATTCCCCCCAAAATCCCTCACGACCCCCCCAAAATCCCTCAGGACCCTCCCCAAATCCCCCAGGACCCCTCAAACTCCCAGGACCCCCCAAAATCCCTCAAGACCCCCCCCAAAACTCCTCAAGACCCCCCCCAAAATTCCCCTCCAAATCCCTCAAGACCTCCCCAAATCCCCCAGGACCCCCCCAAAATTCCCCAGGACCCCCCCCAAACTCCTCAGGACCCCCCAAAATTACCCCCAAAATCCCCCAGGACCCCCCCAGAATTCCCCCTAAAATCCCTCACGACCCCTCCCCAAACCCCCCAGGACCCCCCAAAATCCCCCAGGACCCCTCCCCAAAACTCCTCAGGACCCCCCAAAATTCCCCCCAAAATCCCTCAAGACCCCCCCAAAATCCCTCAAGACCCCCCCAAAACTCCTCGGGACCCCCCAAAATTCCCCCCAAAATCCCTCAAGACCCTCCCCAAAATCCCTCAGGACCCCCCTCAAATCCCCCAGGACCTCTCCCCAAATCCCCCAGGACCCCTCAAACTCCCAGGACCCCCCAAAATCCCTCAAGACCCCCCCCAAAACTCCTCAAGACCCCCCCCAAAATTCCCCTCCAAATCCCTCAAGACCTCCCCAAATCCCTCAGGACCCCCCCAAAATTCCCCAGGACCCCCCCCAAACTCCTCAGGACCCCCCAAAAGTACCCCCAAAATCTCTCAAGACCCCCCCAAAATCCCTCAAGACCCCCCCCCAAAACTCCTCAGGACCCCCCAAATCCCTCAGGACCCCCCCCAAACTCCTCAGGACCCCCCAAAATTACCCCCAAAATCCCCCAGAACCCCCCCAAAATTCCACCTAAAATCCCTCAAGACCCCCCCCAAATCCCCCAGGACCCCCCAAAATTCCCCAGGACCCCCCCAAAATTCCCCCCCAAATCCCCCAGGGCCCCCCAAAATCCCCCAGGACCCCCCCAAAATTCCACCTAAAATCCCTCAAGACCCCCCCCCAAATCCCCCAGGACCCCCCAAAATCCCCCAGGACCCCTCCCCAAAATCCCTCAAGACCTCCCCAAAATCCCTCACGACCCCTCCCCAAACCCCCCAGGACCCCCCCAAAATTCCCCAGGACCCCCCCCAAACTCCTCAGGACCCCCCAAAATTACCCCCAAAATCCCCCAGGACCCCCCCAGAATTCCCCCTAAAATCCCTCACGACCCCTCCCCAAACCCCCCAGGACCCCCCAAACCCCCCAGGACCGCCCCAAAATCCCTCACGACCCCTCCCCAAACCCCCCCAGGACCCCCCAAGCCCCCCAGGACCCCCCCAAAACCCCCCAGCCCCCCCCCAAAATCCCCCACCTTGTACCCGTTTTCCTTGGCGAACTCCAGGATCACGTCCCGCCGCTCCCGCGTGGTGTTGGTGGCATCAAAAACCTTTTGTGAGAAAAAAATTTGGGGGTGCCCCAAAATATTTTGGGGTGAATTTCACCCACGAAAGGCTTAATTATTAATTTTTTAATTAATTTTTTTCATTTCGGGGAGGGGTCTCTCACCGCCACCTGCCCCTCCCCGGAGCTCAGGTAAGTCCGGACATCCTTCAGCGCGGCCAGAGCGCAGTGCCTGAAAATTTTGGGGGGTCCTGAAGGATTTTGGGGGGGGTTCTGGGTCCGACCTCACCCCAAAAACCCCAAAAAACCCCAAAATTTCCCCAAAATTTCCCTTTCTAACCTTCGGATTTCCACCCCCTCGGGGTTATCGTGCCGGAAAAATTCGTAATTTTTATAATCGGGCACAGCTTCCCTGCGGTACTCCCCGACGTTGAACACTGCAAGAGGGGGGATTTGGGGATCAGGAGGGTTTGGGGACCCCCAAAATTTTTGGGGGGACCCCTCCCCACCCCGAAAAGCGGCTGACCTCGCGTGGGGGTGCCGATCCAGTTGAGGTAGCGGGTGAGTTTGCGGGAGATGTAGGTTTTACCTCGGGCAGGTAAACCCACCAGGATCACCATGGTGGGGCAGTTGGTGAACTGTGGCACGCAGGCTGCGGTGGGGAGGGGGCGAAATAAAATTAACAGCGATTTAAAACCCCCCCCCCAAATTTATCCTGAACCCCAAAATTTATCCCGAACCCCCAAATCCCTCCTGAACCCCAAATTTGGGGTGAAAAACCCACCCTGAAAAGGGAAATCCCTGATTTGAGAATCCCTAAAAGTGTTTTTTGGGGGGGGATTTTCCCACTTCTGCCCCCCTCTCAAATTCCGACCCCCCCAGACCTCCCCAATTGCCTTTTGCACCCCCAAACCCATCCTGAACCCCCAAATTCCCTCCTGAACCCCAATTTTGGGGTTAAAAACCCGCCCTGAAAAGGGAAATCTCTGCTCTGAGAACCCCTAAGGGAGCAAGTTTCCCCTTCGTGCCCCCCTCTCAAATTCCGACCCCCCCCCCCAGACCTCCCCAATCGCTTTTTGTACCCCCAAATCCATCCTGAACCCCAAAATTCCCTCCTGAACCCCAATTTTGGGGTGAAAAACCCACCCTGAAAAGGGAAATCCCCCCTCAAGATTTTTATTTTGGGGGGGCTTTTCCCCTCCTCTCAAAGCTGTGCCCCCCCCCTTAAAATTCTGCCCCCCCCAGAATGATCCGATCGAGTTTTGTACCCCCAAATCCCTCCTGCACCCCCAAATCCATCCTGAACCCCAAAATCCCCTCCTGAACCCCAAATTTGGGGTTAAAAACCCGCCCTGAAAAGGGAAATCCCTGCTCTGAGAATCCCTAAAGGTGTTTTTTGGGGGGGGGATTTTTCCCTTCGTGCCCCCCTCTCAAATTCCGACCCCCCCCCAGACCTCCCCAATTGCCTTTTGCCCCCCCAAATCCATCCTGAACCCCAAAATTCCCTCCTGAACCCCAATTTTGGGGTAAAAAACCCGCCCTGAAAAGGGAAATCCCTGATTTGAGAACTCCTAAGGGGGAAGATTTTCCCCTTCGTGCCCCCCTCCTCAAATTCCAACCCCCCCCAGAATTCCCCAATCGCATTCTGCACCCCCAAATCCATCCTGAACCCCAAAATTCCCTCCTGAACCCCAATTTTGGGGTTAAACCCACCTGAAAAGGGAAATCCCCCCCCTAAAGATGATTTTTTTTTTCGGGGGGGGATTTTCCCCCTCCTCTCAAATCTGTGCCCCCCCCTCAAATCCCACCCCCCCAATCTCACTCGAGGGGTACAAAAATTTAAATTTAACCCCTAAATTTATTTTTTTTTCGTGGGGGGGCCCTTATCACCCTCTCCGATGTCGCCGCCCTGTCCCTGCCTCTCCCCTCCCCTTTCGGTGTCGCTGTCGCTGTCTCCCCCCCCCCAAAAAAAATAAATTAAAAATTAAAATTTTCCCCTCCTACCGGGGATTTTGGGGGATTGCTCCTCCATTTTAGGGCGGGGGGGTGTCCGGTGCTCGGTGCCCCCCGGGAAGGTCGCAGGTAACGTTACACCTTGGCTGCCCGCCGGGCTGGGAGGGACCGGGGACAGCGGGGGCCCCCCCCGGGGGGACCGGACCCTGTCACCCCCTGGTGGCATTTCCTGAGACCCCTCCCCCGATTTTTGGGGTCGCAATTTGAGGGGGGGGAAGGATTATCCCCCAAATCCCCCCTCCCCAGCCCCCCCTTTTTTTTTGTGGGGGGGGGTTCTTTGTCCCCCTCCCCTAAATGTGTCACTGCTGTCACTTTGTGTTGGGGGTTGTCCCCAATTTTGGGGTCTTCAGTCCCGCGGATGAAGAAGAAAAGGAGATCGGGACCCCCCTCCCCTCCCCCTCCCCAAAATTATGGGACCCTTCGGACACCCCTGACCCCCCCCGGCCGCTCTGGGGGATCCTCGGTGCCTCGGGGACCCCCCCTCGGTCTGGGGGAACCCCCTGGTCCTGCTCCCCTCCCCCCCCGGGATTCCCCGCTCGTCTCTCCCGGTCCCTCCCCGGTGTCCCCTCGGTGTCCCCCCCCCGGTCCCTCCCCTGGTCCCACCCCCGGTCCCACCCCCCGGTCCCTCCCTCGTGTCTCCCTGGTGTCCCCTCGGTGTCCCCCCAGGTCCTCCCCATGGTCTCACCCCCCGGTGTCCCCCGGTCCCACCCCCGGTCCCTCCTGTGGCCCAACCCCCGGTTCCTCCCCCCGGTGTTCCCCCTGTCCCTCCCTGGTGTCCCCCCGGTCCCTCCCCGGTGTCCCCCCGGTCCCTCCCCGGTGTCTCCCCGGTCCCACCCCCGGTCCCTCCCCGGTGTCTCCCCGGTCCCACCCCCGGTCCCTCCTGTGGCCCAACCCCCGGTTCCTCCCCCCGGTGTCCCCCCGGTCCCTCCCCGGTGTCCCCCCGGTGTCCCCCCGGTCCCTCCCCGGTGTCTCCCCGGTCCCACCCCCGGTCCCTCCCCGGTGTCTCCCCGGTCCCACCCCCGGTCCCTCCTGTGGCCCAACCCCCGGTTCCTCCCCTCGGTGTTCCCCCGGTCCCTCCCTGGTGTCCCCCCGGTGTCCCCCCGGTCCCTCCCCGGTGTCTCCCCGGTCCCACCCCCGGTCCCTCCTTTGGCCCAACCCCTGGTCCCTCCCCCCGGTGTCCCCCAGGTCCTTCCCCGGGCCCTCCCGGGTCTTTCTCCGGTCCCTCCCCTCTCCCTCCCTTGTCCCTCCCCTGTCCCTCCCTTGTCCCTCCCTCTCCCTCCCCTCTCCCTCCCCTCTCTCCCTCCCTCCCCTCTCCCTCCCCTCCCCCTCCCCCTCCCTCCCCGTCCCTCCCCCTCCGGTGCCTCCCCCCGCTCCCATTGGCCCCGCGGCGGCGATGGCGGCCATCCGCAGCGTGCAGGTACCGGGACCCCCCCTCACCCCGCGCCTCTTTGGGGAGGGGTCTCCCCCATCCTCACCGACCCCTCCGTGTCCCCCCCTCCTCCCGCAGGGCTCGGTGGCGCTGGTGACCGGCGGCGGCTCCGGGCTGGGCCGGGCCACGGTGGAGCGGCTGCTGGAGCGCGGGGCGCGGGTGCTGCTGCTGGACCTGCCCGCGTCCGGCGGCGCCGAGCTGGCCCGGGAGCTGGGCGAGCGCTGCGCCTTCGCCGCCGCCGACGTGAGCACCGGGGAGGGGGCTGGGGGGGCTGGGGGGCTGCTGCACCTCGAGCACGGCGGGGACATCCCCCCCGACACGGGGACACAGCGGCCGGGGACATCCTCCTGTCCGGTGACATCCCCCCGACACGGGGACACAGCGGCCGGGGACATCCTCCTGTCCGGTGACATTCCCCCCGACACGGGGACATTCCCCCCGACACGGGGACACAGCGGCCAGGGACAATCCCCCCTGTCCGGTGACATTCCCCCCGACACGGGGACATCCCCCCGACACGGGGACACAGCGGCCAGGGACAATCCCCCCTGTCCGGTGACATTCCCCCCGACACGGGGACATTCCCCCCGACACGGGACTGCTGGGGACATCCCCCCCTGACACGTGGCCACCATGACCCCCCCATTGGTGACATTCTCCCCCCCGACACGGGGGCACACCGGCCGGGGACATCCCCCCGTCCGGTGACATTCCCCCGACACGGGACTGCTGGGGACATCCCCCCTGACACGTGGTCACCGTGACCCCCCTGCCGGTCACATTCCCCCCCCCCCGCCGTTGGTGACACCCCCCCCAACACGTGGCCACCCCCCTTGGTGACATCCACATGTGGCCACCGTGACCCCCCCATTGGTGACATCCCCCCCCGACACAGGGACACCGTGACCCCCCCCCCATTGGTGACATTAGCCCTGAGTGTGGGGCCACCTTGACCCCCCCCTTCTGGTGACCTTTGACCTCTCAGGTGACATCCCATCTTGATGTGGAGCCCCCTTGACCCCACAGGTGACCTTGGTCAAGGAGGTGGGGACAACCTTGACCCCACAGGTGACAATCCCCCCCCCCTCCTCTGACTGGGGCCAGCGTGACCTTGACCGAGGAGTCGAGGTCACCTTGACCTTGCTGGTGACATCTCACCTTGTCCTTGTCCCCTCTGGTGACATCCCTGCCCAACACAGCCCCCCTGTCCCCAGGTGACCTCAGGTGAGGAGGTGGGGGCTACCTTGGCCACCCCCTTGATTTGGGACCACCGTGACCCCACTGGTGACATCCCAGGGTGACCCCAGCGGTGACCCTGTGGTGACATGTCCCAGGGTGACCCCAATGGTGACACCCACCTGGTGTCACACCCAGGTGACCTCACCTGAGGAGATGGGGGCTGTCTTGGCCACCCCCTCGATTTGGGACCACCTTGACCCTACTGCTGCCATGTCTCAGGGTGACCCCAGTGGTGACCCACATGGTGACACCCACCTGGTGACACGCCCAGGTGACCTCAGGTGAGGAGGTGGGGGCTACCTTGACCACCCCCTCAGTTTGGGACCACCTTGACCCCACTGGTGACATCCCACCAGCCACATCCCAGGGTGACCCCAGCAGTGACCCTGATGGTGACACGTCCCAATGGTGACCCCCCCCCCCTCGGTGACACCCCCAGGTGACCTCACCTGAGGAGGTGGGCGCGGCGCTGGGCGTGGCCCAGAAGAAGTTTGGCCGCCTGGACCTGGCGGTGAACTGCGCCGGCATCGGCATCGCTGTCAAGACCTACAACAGCAAGAAGGACAAAGTGCACGACCTGGAGGACTTCCAGAGGGTCATCAACGTCAGTGAGGGCTCGGGAGGGGGGTCCCGGGGGTGGGTCAGGGGGGGCTGGGGTCAGTGGGGGGGATGGGCTGGTCAGTGAGGGGGTCTCTGGTCAATGGGGTGGATGACCTGGGGTGGATGACCTGGTCAATGGGTGGGTGACCTGGTCAATGGGTGGATGACCTGGTCAATGGGTGGATGATCAATGGCGTGGGTGACCTGGTCAGTGGATGGGTGACCTGGTCAATGGGTGGATGACGTAGTCAGTGGGTGGGGCACCTGGTCAGTGAGGGGATGACTTGGTCAGTGGTGTGGATGACCTGGTCAATGGCTTGGCCCTGATCAATGGCATGGATGATCAATGGCATGGATGATCAATGGCATGGATGATCAATAGCTTGGCCCTGATCAATGGCTTGGCCCTGATCAATGGCATGGATGATCAATGGCTTGGCCCTGATCAATGGCATGGATGACCTGGTCAGTGAGGGGATGACCTGGTCAATGGATGGATGATCAATGGGTGGATGATCAATGGGTGGATGATCAATGGATGGATGATCAATGGATGGATGATCAATAGCCTGGCCCTGATCAATGGGTGGATGATCAATGGATGGATGATCAATAGCCTGGCCCTGATCAATGGATGGATGATCAATGGGTGGATGATCAATGGATGGATGATCAATGGATGGATGATCAATGGATGGATGATCAATAGCCTGGCCCTGATCAATGGATGGATGATCAATGGATGGATGATCAATAGCCTGGCCCTGATCAATGGATGGATGATCAATGGATGGATGATCAATGGGTAGATGATCAGTGGATGGATGATCAATAGCCTGGCCGTGATCAATGGATGGATGTTCAATGTGTGGATGATCAATGGGTGGATGATCAATGGATGGATGATCAATGGATGGATGATCAATGGATGGATGATCAATAGCCTGGCCCTGATTAATGGATGGATGATCAATGGGTGGATGATCAATGGATGGGTGATCAATAGCCTGGCCCTGATCAATGGATGGATGTTCAATGGGTGGATGATCAATAGCCTGGCCCTGATCAATGGATGGATGATCAATGGGTGGATGATCAATGGATGGGTGATCAATAGCCTGGCCCTGATCAATGGATGGATGATCAATGGGTGGATGATCAATAGCCTGGCCCTGATCAATGGATGGATGTTCAATGGGTGGATGATCAATGGATGGGTGATCAATAGCCTGGCCCTGATCAATGGATGGATGATCAATGGATGGATGACCTGGTCAATGTGTGGATGATCGATGGATGGATGATCAATAGCCTGGCCCTGATCAATGGGTGGATGATCAATAGCCTGGCCCTGATCAATGGATGGATGATCAATGGATGGATGATCAATGGATGGATGATCAGTGGATGGATGATCAATAGCCTGGCCCTGATCAATGGATGGATGATCAATGGGTGGATGATCAATGGATGGGTGATCAATAGCCTGGCCCTGATCAATGACGTACCTGTCGCTGTGGGACCTTGTGGCGCTCCCACCACCACCTGCGCTGCTCTGAGGGTCCCAGCAGGCTTTGGTGGCCCCTCAAGCCCCCTCCCCAAATCCTCCTCCTACCTGCCCAGGTGAACCTGGTGGGCACCTTCAACGTGATCCGCCTGAGCGCGCAGCTCATGAGCCACAACCAGCCCGACGCCGACGGCCACCGCGGCCTCGTGGTCAACACCGCCAGCGTGGCCGCCTTCGAGGGACAGGTGAGTGACCCGGGGGTCACGGCGGGACAGAGAACATTCCAGAAACCCACAACCTGATCAGGGTCTGCAGTCACACCTGGGAATGGTCAGGGTCTGCAGTCACACCTGGTGGGGGATGGTCAGGGTCTGCAATCACACCTGGGGATGGTCAGGGTCTGCAGTCACACCTGGGAATGGTCAGGGTCTGCAGTCACACCTGGGAATGGTCAGGGTCTGCAGTCACACCTGGGGATGGTCAGGGTCTGCAATCACACCTGGTGGGGGATGGTCAGGGTCTGCAATCACACCTGGGAATGGTCAGGGTCTGCAATCACACCTGGGGATGGTCAGGGTCTGCAGTCACACCTGGGAATGGTCAGGGTCTGAAATCACACCTGAGAATGGTCAGGGTCTGCAGTCACACCTGGGGATGGTCAGGGTCTGCAGTCACACCTAGTGGGGGATGGTCAGGGTCTGCAGTCACACCTGGGGATGGTCAGGGTCTGCAGTCACACCTGGGGATGGTCGGGGTCTGCAGTCACACCTGGTGGGGAATGGTCAGGGTCTGCAGTCACACCTGGCAGGGGATGGTCAGGGTCTGCAGTCACACCTGGTGGGGAATGGTCAGGGTCTGCAGTCACACCTGGCAGGGGATGGTCAGGGTCTGCAGTCACACCTGGGGATGGTCAGGGTCTGCAGTCACACCTGGTGGGGGATGGTCAGGGTCTGCAGTCACACCTGGGGATGGTCAGGGTCTGCAGTCACACCTGGGAATGGTCAGGGTCTGCAGTCACACCTGGGAATGGTCAGGGTCTGCAATCACACCTGGGGATGGTCAGGGTCTGCAGTCACACCTGGGAATGGTCAGGGTCTGAAATCACACCTGGGAATGGTCAGGGTCTGCAATCACACCTGGGGATGGTCAGGGTCTGCCATCACACCTGGGGATGGTCAGGGTCTGCAGTCACACCTGGTGGGGAATGGTCAGGGTCTGCAGTCACACCTGGGAATGGTCAGGGTCTGCAGTCACACCTGGTGGGAAATGGTCAGGGTCTGCAATCACACCTGGGGGAATGGTCAGGGTCTGCAGTCACACCTGGGAATGGTCAGGGTCTGCAATCACACCTGGGAATGGTCAGGGTCTGCAATCACACCTGGGGATGGTCAGGGTCTGCAATCACACCTGGTGGGGGATGGTCAGGGTCTGCAATCACACCTGGGAATGGTCAGGGTCTGCAATCACACCTGGGGATGGTCAGGGTCTGAAATCACACCTGGGAATGGTCAGGGTCTGCAGTCACACCTGGGGATGGTCAGGGTCTGCAGTCACACCTGGTGGGGGATGGTCAGGGTCTGCAATCACACCTGGGGATGGTCAGGGTCTGCAGTCACACCTGGTGGGGGATGGTCAGGGTCTGCAGTCACACCTGTGGGAATGGTCAGGGTCTGCAGTCACACCTGGGGATGGTCAGGGTCTGCAATCACACCTGGTGGAGGATGGTCAGGGTCTGCAGTCACACCTGGGGATGGTCACGGTCTGCAGTCACACCTGGGAATGGTCAGGGTCTGCAGTCACACCTGGGGATGGTCAGGGTCTGCAGTCACACCTGGGGGAATGGTCAGGGTCTGCAGTCACACCTGGGGATGGTCAGGGTCTGCAGTCACACCTGGGGATGGTCAGGGTCTGCAGTCACACCTGGTGGGGGATGGTCAGGGTCTGCAGTCACACCTGGTGGGGGATGGTCAGGGTCTGCAATCACACCTGGGGGAATGGTCAGGGTCTGCAATCACACCTGGGGGAATGGTCAGGGTCTGCAATCACACCTGGGAATGGTCAGGGTCTGCAATCACACCTGGGAATGGTCAGGGTCTGTAATCACACCTGGGGATGGTCAGGGTCTGCAGTCACACCTGGGAATGGTCAGGGTCTGCAGTCACACCTGGGGATGGTCAGGGTCTGCAATCACACCTGGTGGGGGATGGTCAGGGTCTGCAATCACACCTGGGAATGGTCAGGGTCTGCAATCACACCTGGGGATGGTCAGGGTCTGCAGTCACACCTGGGAATGGTCAGGGTCTGAAATCACACCTGGGGATGGTCAGGGTCTGCAGTCACACCTGGGGATGGTCAGGGTCTGCAGTCACACCTAGTGGGGGATGGTCAGGGTCTGCAGTCACACCTGGGGATGGTCAGGGTCTGCAGTCACACCTGGGGATGGTCGGGGTCTGCAGTCACACCTGGTGGGGAATGGTCAGGGTCTGCAGTCACACCTGGGGATGGTCAGGGTCTGCAGTCACACCTGGTGGGGAATGGTCAGGGTCTGCAGTCACACCTGGCAGGGGATGGTCAGGGTCTGCAGTCACACCTGGGGATGGTCAGGGTCTGCAGTCACACCTGGGGGAATGGTCAGGGTCTGCAGTCACACCTGGGAATGGTCAGGGTCTGCAGTCACACCTGGGAATGGTCAGGGTCTGCAATCACACCTGGGGATGGTCAGGGTCTGCAGTCACACCTGGGAATGGTCAGGGTCTGAAATCACACCTGGGAATGGTCAGGGTCTGCAATCACACCTGGGGATGGTCAGGGTCTGCCATCACACCTGGGGATGGTCAGGGTCTGCAGTCACACCTGGTGGGGAATGGTCAGGGTCTGCAGTCACACCTGGGAATGGTCAGGGTCTGCAGTCACACCTGGTGGGAAATGGTCAGGGTCTGCAATCACACCTGGGGGAATGGTCAGGGTCTGCAGTCACACCTGGGAATGGTCAGGGTCTGCAATCACACCTGGGGATGGTCAGGGTCTGCAATCACACCTGGTGGGGGATGGTCAGGGTCTGCAATCACACCTGGGAATGGTCAGGGTCTGCAATCACACCTGGGGATGGTCAGGGTCTGAAATCACACCTGGGAATGGTCAGGGTCTGCAGTCACACCTGGGGATGGTCAGGGTCTGCAGTCACACCTGGTGGGGGATGGTCAGGGTCTGCAATCACACCTGGGGATGGTCAGGGTCTGCAGTCACACCTGGGAATGGTCAGGGTCTGAAATCACACCTGGGAATGGTCAGGGTCTGCAGTCACACCTGGGAATGGTCAGGGTCTGCAATCACACCTGGGGATTGTCAGGGTCTGCAATCACACCTGGGGATGGTCAGGGTCTGCAGTCACACCTGGTGGGGGATGGTCAGGGTCTGCAGTCACACCTGGGGATGGTCAGGGTCTGCAGTCACACCTGGGAATGGTCAGGGTCTGCAGTCACACCTGGGGGAATGGTCAGGGTCTGCAGTCACACCTGGGAATGGTCAGGGTCTGCAGTCACACCTGGTGGGGGATGGTCAGGGTCTGCAATCACACCTGGTGGGGATGGTCAGGGTCTGCAGTCACACCTGGGAATGGTCAGGGTCTGCAATCACACCTGGTGGGGGATGGTCAGGGTCTGCAGTCACACCTGGGGATGGTCAGGGTCTGAAATCACACCTGGTGGGGGATGGTCAGGGTCTGCAATCACACCTGGGGATGGTCAGGGTCTGCAGTCACACCTGGGAATGGTCAGGGTCTGCAATCACACCTGGGGATGGTCAGGGTCTGCAGTCACACCTGGTGGGGATGGTCAGGGTCTGCAGTCACACCTGGGGATGGTCAGGGTCTGCAGTCACACCTGGGGATGGTCAGGGTCTGCAGTCACACCTGGCGGGAGATGGTCAGGATCTGAAATCACACCTGGGGGAATGATTAGGTTCTGCAATCACACCTGGCAGGGGGTGGTCAGGGTCTGCAATCACACCTGGGGGAATGATCAAGGTCTGAAATCACACCTGGGGGAATGATTAGGTTCTGCAATCACACGTGGCAGGGGGTGGTCAGGCTCTGAGGACACACCTGGGAATGGTCAGGCTCTGCAATCACACCTGGGGGAATGATCAGGGCCTGCAATCACACCTGGCTGATCAGGCTCTGAGGACATCCCTGGCAGGGGATGAACAGCACCTGAGGGTCTGAGGACACACCTGGCAGGGGATGATCAGCACCTGAGGGTCTGAGGACACACCTGGCAGGGCGTGGTCAGGACCTGAAATCACACCTGGCAGGGAATGATCCGGATCCGAGGATCTGAGGACACACCTGGGAATGGTCAGGGTCTGAAATCTCACCTGGGAATGATCAGGACCTGCAATCACACCTGGCAGGTGATCAACACCTGCAATCACACCTGGCAGGTGATCAACACCTGCAATCACACCTGGCAGGGGATGGTCAGGCTCAGAGGACACACCTGGGTATGGTCAGGCTCTGCAATCACACCTGGCAGGGGATGGTCAGGCTCTGAGGACACACCTGGCAGGGGATGATCAGGCTCTGAGGGTCTGGAGTCACACCTGAGCCTCCCCACAGGTGGGCCAAGCCGCCTACTCGGCCTCCAAGGGCGGCATCGTGGGCATGACCCTGCCCATCGCCCGCGACCTGGCCCCGCTGGGCATCCGTGTGGTCACCATCGCGCCAGGTACGACACCTGGGGACACCTGGGGACACCTGGGGGCAGGGAGGGACACCTGGGGACACCTGGGGACACCTGGGGGTAGGGAGGGACACCTGGGGACAGGTGGGGACACCTGGGGGACAGGTAGGGTCACCTGAGGGGCAGGTAGGGACACCTGGGGGCAGGGAGGGACACCTGAGGGGCAGGTAGTGTCACCTGAGGGGCAGGTAGGGACACCTGGGGGACAGGTGGGGTCACCTGGGGGCAGGTAGTGTCACCTGAGGGGCAGGTAGGGACACCTGACGGGTAGGTAGGGACACCTGGGGGGAGGGAGGGACAGCTGAGGACAGGTGGGGTCACCTGGGTAACAGATAGGGTCACCTGGGGGCAGGTAGGGACACCTGGGGGACAGGTGGGGTCACCTGAGGGTCAGGTGGGGACACCTGGGGGTCACCTGGGGGACAGGTGGGGACACCTGGGGGTCACCTGGGGGACAGGTGGGGTCACCTGGGGGCAGGTAGGGACACCTGGGGGTCACCTGGGGGCAGGTAGGGACACCTGGGGGACAGGTGGGGACACCTGGGGGTCACCTGGGGGACAGGTGGGGGTCACCTGGGGGGAGGGAGGGACAGCTGAGGACAGGTGGGGTCACCTGGGTAACAGATAGGGTCACCTGGGGGCAGGTAGGGACACCTGGGGGACAGGTGGGGTCACCTGAGGGACAGGTGGGGACACCTGGGGGTCACCTGGGGGACAGGTGGGGTCACCTGGGGGGCAGGTAGGGACACCTGAGGGGCAGGTGGGGACACCTGAGGGGCAGGTGGAGACACCTGGGGGTCACCTGGGGGACAGGTGGGGACACCTGGGGGGAGGGAGGGCAGGGGGGGCTCTGTCTCCAGCCCCTCCTCCGTGCTGGTTCCTGGGTTTGATCTCTGGGTGTGAAATGAAAACCCAACACGGCCCAGGGGGGTTTGAAATGGAAATAAAAATGAAATTTGTTGGGAGAGGAAAGTGGCAGAGAGGGAGAGAAAAGAGAGAAAAGAGAGAAAAGAGGGGAAAGGGACAGAAAAGAGAGAGAAAAAGAGAAAGAAGAGAGAAAAGGGAGAAAGAAAAGAGAGAGAAGGGGAAAGAAAGGGGAGAGAAGAGAAAGAGAAAAGAGAGAGAGAAAAGAGAGAGAAAAGGGAGGAAAAGAAAGAGAAAAGAGAGAAAAAAGAGAAAAGAGAGAAAAATAAGAGAAAGAAAAGAGACAAAAGAGAGAGAAAGGGAGAGAGAAGGGAGAGAAAAAAAAGAAAAGAGAAAGGGAGAGAAAAGAGAGAGAGAAAGGGAGGGAGAGAGAGAAAAAGGGAGAGAAAAGAGAGAAAAATGGAGAGAGAGAAAAGAGAGGAAAAAGAGAAAAGAGAGAGAGAAAAAAAGAGAAAGAAAAGAGACAAAAGAGAGAAAAAGAGAGAAAGGGAGAGAGAGGGGAGAGAAAAAAGAGAAAGAGAAAGGGAGAGAGAAGGGAGAGAAAAGAGAGAAAAGAGAGAGAAGAAGAGAGAGAAAAAGAGAAAGAGAGAAAAAGAGAGAAAAGAGAAAAAGAGAAAAGGGAAAGAAAAAGAGAGGAAAGAGAGAATGGAGAGAAAAAGAAAGAAAAAGAGAAAAAGAGAGGAAAGAGAGAGAAAAGGGAGAGAAAAAGAGAGGAAAGAGAATGGAGAGAAAAAGAAAGAAAAAGAGAAAAAGAGAGGAAAGAGAGAGAAAAGGGAGAGAAAAAGAGAGGAAAGAGAATGGAGAGAAAAAGAAAGAAAAAAGAAAAGAGAGAGAAAGAAAAGGGAGAGAAAAAGAAAGAATAGAGAGAGAAAAGAGAGAAAAAGGGAAAGAAGAAAAGAGATAAGGGAGAGAAAAGGGAGAAAAAGAGAGAGAGAGACAGAAGGAGAGAAAAAGAGAGAGAAAAACCCCAGAAAGGCATTTCCCCAAATCCATCTGAACACCCCCAAACCCAAAAAAACCCAAAAAGGCGTTTTCCCCCCAAACCCCTACGAACATTCCCGAATCCCCCCGGGATCAATCCGGTTTTTCCCGCTGCCCAGGGCTGTTCAGCACGCCGCTGCTGGCCGGGCTGCCCGAGAAGGTGCGCAGGTTCCTGGGCCAGCAGGCGCCGTTCCCGGCGCGCCTCGGCGACCCCGCGGAGTTCGCGCACCTGGTGCAGGCGCTGGCCGAGAACCCCATGGTCAACGGCGAGGTGGTGAGGCTGGACGGGGCGCTGAGGATGCAGCCCTGAGCCTCGGCCACCCCCCTGAACCCCCGATTTGGGGGAGCCCCGAAATCTCGGGGAGAAAATTTGGGGAGCTGCGGAATTTGGGGGAGCATCGGAATTTTTGGGGGTGGGGAGGAGAGGACGGAGAGGATGGCAGGGGATGGTCCAGGATGCCCCAGAGGAGAAAATTTGGGGGAGCCCCGAAATTTGGGGGAGAATTTGGGGAGCACCAGAATTTTGGGAGTCCTGAAATTTTGGGGAGCACCGAAATTTGGAGGAGAAAATTCGGGGGAGCCGCGGAAATTTGGTGGTGGGCGAGAGAGGACAGAGAGGATGGCAGGGGATGCTCCAGAATGCCCCAGAGGAGAAAATTTGGGGGAGCCCCGAAATTTGGTGGGAGAAAATTTGGGGGAGCACCGGAATTTGGGGGAGCCCCAGGATTTGGGGGAGCCGCGGAATCAGGGGGAGAAAAGTTTTGGGGAACACAGGAATTTGGAGGAGAAAATTTGGGGAGCACCAGAATTTCGGGGAGAAAATTTGGGGAGCGCCGGAATTTGGGGGAGCAGTGGAATTTGGGGGAGAAAATTTGGGGAGCAGCGGAATTAGGGAGTCCCGAAATTTTGGGGAGCACCGAAATTTGGAGGAGAAAATTCGGGGGAGCCGCGGAATTTTGGTGGTGGGCGAGAGAGGATGGAGAGGATCGCAGGGGATGGTCCAGAATGCCCCAGAGGAGAAAATTTGGGGGAGCCCCGAAATTTGGGGGAGAAAATTTGGGGAGCACCAGAATTTGGGGGAGCCCCAGGATTGGGGGAGCACGGAAATTTGGGGGAGAAAATTTTGGGGAGCAGCAAAATTTGGAGGAGAAAATTTGGGGGAGACGTGGAATTTCGGGGAGAGAATTTGGGGGAGCACCGGAATTTGGGGCAGAAAATTTGGGGAGCCCCGAAATTTGGAGGAGAAAATTTGGGGAGCCCCGAAATTTGGAGGAGAAAATTTGGGGGAGCCCCGAAATCTCGGGGAGAAAATTTGGGGAGCTGCGGAATTTGGGGGAGCATCGGAATTTTTGGGGGTGGGGAGGAGAGGACGGAGAGGATGGCAGGGGATGGTCCAGGATGCCCCAGAGGAGAAAATTTGGGGGAACCCCGAAATTTGGGGGATAAAATTTGGGGAGCAGCGGAATTAGGGAGTCCCGAAATTTTGGGGAGCACCGAAATTTGGAGGAGAAAATTCGGGGGAGCCGCGGAATTTGGTGGTGGGGGAGGAGAGGACGGAGAGGATCGCAGGGGATGCTCCAGAATGCCCCAGAGGAGAAAATTTGGGGGAGCCCTGAAATTTGGGGGAGAAAATTTGGGGAGCACCAGAATTTGGGGGAGCCCCAGGATTTGGGGGAGCCGCGGAATCTGGGGGAGAAAATTTTGGGGAACACAGGAATTTGGAGGAGAAAATTTGGGGAGCACCAGAATTTCGGGGAGAAAATTTGGGGAGCGCCGGAATTTGGGGGAGCAGTGGAATTTGGGGGAGAAAATTTGGGGGAGCAGTGGAATTAGGGAGTCCCGAAATTTTGGGGAGCACCGAAATTTGGAGGAGAAAATTCGGGGGAGCTGCAGAATTTTGGTGGTGGGGAGGAGAGGACGGAGAGGATCGCAGGGGATGCTCCAGAATGCCCCAGAGGAGAAAATTTGGGGGAGCCCCGAAATTTGGGGGAGAAAATTTGGGGAGCACCGGAATTTGGGGGAGCCCCAGGATTGGGGGAGCACGGAAATTTGGGGGAGAAAAATTTTGGGGAGCACCAAAATTTGGAGGAGAAAATTTGGGGGAGACGTGGAATTTCGGGGAGAGAATTTGGGGGAGCACCGGAATTTGGGGCAGAAAATTTGGGGAGCCCCGAAATTTGGGGGAGAAAATTTGGGGGAGCACAGGAATTTGGGGGAGAAAATTTGGGGGATCCCTGGAATGAGTTGGCGCACCTGGTGCAGGCGCTGGCCGAGAACCCCATGGTCAACGGCGAGGTGGTGAGGCTGGACGGGGCGCTGAGGATGCAGCCCTGAGCCTCGGCCACCCCCCTGAACCCCCGAATTTGGGGGAGCCCCGAAATCTCGGGGAGAAAATTTGGGGAGCTGCGGAATTTGGGGGAGCATCGGAATTTTTGGGGGTGGGGAGGAGAGGACGGAGAGGATGGCAGGGGATGCTCCAGGATGCCCCAGAGGAGAAAATTTGGGGGAGCCCCGAAATTTGGGGGAGAAAATTTGGGGAGCAGCGGAATTTGGGGGAGCCCCAGGATTGGGGGAGCACGGAAATTTGGGGGAGAAAATTTTGGGGAGCACCAAAATTTGGAGGAGAAAATTTGGGGGGAGCCGCGGAATTTTGGTGGTGGGCGAGAGAGGACGGAGAGGATCGCAGGGGATGCTCCAGGATGTCCCGGGATTTGGAGGAGAAAATTTGGGGGAGCTCCGAAATTTGGTGGGAGAAAATTTGGGGGAGCACCGGAATTTGGGGGAGCCCCAGGATTGGGGGAGCACGGAAATTTGGGGGAGAAAATTTTGGGGAGCACCAAAATTTGGAGGAGAAAATTTGGGGGAGACGTGGAATTTCGGGGAGAGAATTTGGGGGAGCACCGGAATTTGGGGCAGAAAATTTGGGGAGCCCCGAAATTTGGAGGAGAAAATTTGGGGAGCCCCGAAATTAGGAGGAGAAAATTTGGGGGAGCACAGGAATTTGGGGGAGAAAATTTGGGGGATCCCTGGAATGAGTTGGCGCACCTGGTGCAGGCGCTGGCCGAGAACCCCATGGTCAACGGAGAGGTGGTGAGGCTGGACGGGGCGCTGAGGATGCAGCCCTGAGCCTCGGCCACCCCCCTGAACCCCCGAATTTGGGGGAGCCCCGAAATCTCGGGGAGAAAATTTGGGGAGCTGCGGAATTTGGGGGAGCATCGGAATTTTTGGGGGTGGGGAGGAGAGGACGGAGAGGATGGCAGGGGATGCTCCAGGATGCCCCAGAGGAGAAAATTTGGGGGAGCCCCGAAATTTGGGGGAGAAAATTTGGGGAGCAGCGGAATTAGGGAGTCCTGAAATTTTGGGGAGCACCGAAATTTGGAGGAGAAAATTCGGGGGAGCCGCGGAAATTTGGTGGTGGGCGAGAGAGGATGGAGAGGATTGCAGGGGATGCTCCAGGATGCCCCAGAGGAGAAAATTTGGGGGAGCCCTGAAATTTGGTGGGAGAAAATTGGGGGAGCACCGGAATTTGGGGGAGCCCCAGGATTGGGGAAGCACGGAAATTTGGGGGAGAAAATTTTGGGGAGCACCAAAATTTGGAGGAGAAAATTTGGGGGAGACGTGGAATTTCGGGGAGAGAATTTGGGGGAGCACCGGAATTTGGGGCAGAAAATCTGGGGAGCCCCGAAATTTGGAGGAGAAAATTTGGGGGAGCACAGGAATTTGGGGCAGAAAATTTGGGGAGCCCCGAAATTTGGAGGAGAAAATTTGGGGGAGCACAGGAATTTGGGGGAGAAAATTTGGGGGATCCCTGGAATGAGTTGGCGCACCTGGTGCAGGCGCTGGCCGAGAACCCCATGGTCAACGGCGAGGTGGTGAGGCTGGACGGGGCGCTGAGGATGCAGCCCTGAGCCTCGGCCACCCCCCTGAACCCCCGAATTTGGGGGAGCCCCGAAATCTGGGGGAGAAAATTTGGGGAGCTGCGGAATTTGGGGGAGCATCGGAATTTTTGGGGGTGGGGAGGAGAGGACGGAGAGGATGGCAGGGGATGGTCCAGGATGCCCCAGAGGAGAAAATTTGGGGGAGCCCCGAAATTTGGGGGAGAATTTGGGGAGCACCAGAATTTTGGGAGTCCCGAAATTTTGGGGAGCACCGAAATTTGGAGGAGAAAATTCGGGGGAGCTGCGGAATTTTAGTGGTGGGGGAGAGAGGACGGAGAGGATCGCAGGGGATGCTCCAGGATGTCCCGGGATTTGGAGGAGAAAGTTTGGGGGAGCCCCGAAATTTGGGGGAGCCCCAGGATTTGGGGGAGCCGTGGAATTGGGGGAGCCCCGGAATTTGGGGGAGCACCGGAATTGAGGGATCCCCTGAATTTTGTCCCCCCCCCGGGTGAACACAACGCCCCACACCCCCCAAAAATGAGGACACCCGGGGGGGATTTGGGGAACCCCGGGGGGATTTGGGGACAAACCCCGGGATTTTGGCCATGAGGACGCTCAGGGATGTGGGAAAGCCCTGCTCAGGTGTGGGGGGGTCCATCCTGAGCCCCCCCCCCCCCCAAGTTTGGGGACCCCCTTGAGTCCCCCCCTCCCGTCCAGCCCCCAGCCCCTCCCCCACGGCAATAAAGCGTGTTCGCCCACGCGGCCTGCGAGCCCCGCCTCCCGTCTCTTCATATTGGCTGCTGTTGCTGTCAATCATCAGGACAACCAGACGTGATTGGTCGACGGGGGGTGGGGCCAAAAATCCCGCGCACGCCGGGGCACGCGCGGAACTCGCCGCTGATTGGCTGAGGGCAAAGAGGACAGCGGGGCGGGGCTTGGTGCCTCTCACAGCTCGCTGATTGGATGAAACGCCTGTCAATACGGCGGGATAACGGGTGGGCGGGCTCGTCGCTGATTGGTCAGAGAGGAACTTCCGGCGGAAGCGGCTCGTGAGGGGACCGGGAGCGGCGCCGGAACCGGGAGCGGAACCGGGAGCGGGAAACGCGACCGGGAACGGGAAACCGCAGCCATGAACATCCGGAACGCGCGGGTGGGCGGCCCGCGAGGGGCAGGGAGGCACGGCCAGGGAGAACCGGGCACCAGGGAGGGATCTGCCGGTGATACCGGGCCGTGGCGGGAGGTGTGAGGGGAACACCGGGATTTGGGGAGCGGTACCGGGCTCTGAGGGGGGCTCTGAGGAGATCTCGGTGCCGTTTGACGGCTCTGAGGTGGATCCCGTGCTTGGACGAGGCTCTGAGCGCCCCTCCCGGTATCGCGGAGCACCGGGGCCGGTTCCGGGCTGACTCCCCCGGTTCTCCGGTTCCTCCCGGCAGCCCGAGGACCTGATGAACATGCAGCACTGCAACCTGCTCTGCCTGCCCGAGAACTATCAGATGAAATATTACTTCTACCACGGCCTCTCCTGGCCTCAGGTGTGGCTCTGGATCCGCCCCCCGGTGCACCGGGACACCGGGATTTAACCCTCGGGACACCGGGATTTAACCCTCGGGACACCGGGATTTAACCCCCTCCCCCCCCGAACACCTGGATCTCTCCTTGGCACACCTGGGGCCCTGAATTTGCACCCCTGGAAGCCCCCCCCCAGTCTCACCTGTCCCCAGTCTCACCTGTCCCCCCCAATCTCACCTGTCCCCCTACCTGTCCCCCCCATCTTACCTGTCCCTCCTCCAGTCTCACCTGTCCCCAGTCTCATCTGTCCCCCCCACCTGTCCCCCCCAATCTCACCTGTCCTCCCCCACTCTCACCCGTCCCCCCCAGTCTCACCTGTCCCCAGTCTCACCTGTCCCCCCCAATCTCACTTGTCCTCCCCATCTCACCTGTCCCTCCTCCAGTCTCACTTGTCCCCAATCTCACCTGTCCCCCTACCTGTCCCCCCCAATCTCACCTGTTCCCTTACCTGTCCCCAGTCTCACCTGTCCCCCCCACCTGTCCCCCCACATCTCACCTGTCCCCTCACCTGTCCCCCCCAGTCTCACCTGTCCCCCCATCTCACCTGTCCCCTCACCTGTCCCCAGTCTCACCTGTTCCCCCAATCTCACCTGTCCCCTCACCTGTCCCCAGTCTCACCTGTTCCCCCCAGTCTCATCTGTCCCCAGTCTCATTTGTCCCCCCCACCTGTCCCCCCCAGTCTCACCTGTCCCCTCACCTGTCCCCACTCTCACCTGTCCCCCCCAGACTCACCTGTCCCCCTACCTGTCACCTCACCTGTCCCCCCCAGTCTCACCTGTCCACCAGTCTCACCTGTCCCCCCCCAGACTCACCTGTCCCCCCATCTGTCCCCTCACCTGTCCCCTCACCTGTCCCCCCCAATCTCACCTGTCCCCTCACCTGTCCCCAGTCTCACCTGTCCCCCCACCTGTCCCCACTCTCACCTGTCCCCTCACCTGTCCCAGCTCTCTTACATCGCCGAGGATGAGAACGGGAAGATCGTTGGTTACGTCCTGGCCAAGATGTGAGTGAGGGACCCCTCCCCCACCCCCCCCTCCCCCCCCCCCACCCTCCCCCCGCCCTTTGGGGGGGTCCCCGGGGGGATTTTGGGGGGGGGTCTCACCCCCCCCGTGTGCACCTGCAGGGAGGAAGACCCCGATGATGTCCCCCACGGTCACATCACCTCCCTGGTGAGGGGGGGCTGGGGGCTTGGGGGGGTCCTGGAGGGGTTTGGGGGAGTTTGGGGGGGTCCTGGAGGGGTTTGGGGGGGTCTGGGGTGGGTTTGGGGGGTCCTGGAGGGGTTTGGGGGGGGCTTGGGGGGGTCCTGGAGGGGTTTGGGGTGGGTTTGGGGGGTCCTGGAGGGGTTTGGGGGGGTCTGGGGTGGGTTTGGGGGGGTCCTGGAGGGGTTTGGGGGGGGTTTGTGGGGGGGTCCTGGAGGGGTTTGGGGGGGGCTCTTGGAGGAGTTTGGGGGGTCTTGGGTGGGTTGGGGGGTCTGGAGGGGTTTGGGGTGGGTTATAGGAGTCCTGGAGGGGTCTGGGGGTCCTGGAGGGGTTTTGGGGGGATCTGGGGTGGGTTTGGGGGGTCCTGAAGGGGTCCTGTGGAATTTTTCGGGCTCCCCCATCCATTTTCGGGCTCCCCCATCCTATTTTCGGGTTCCCCAATCCCATTTTCGGGTTCCCCAATCCCCTTTTCAGTGTCCCCAATCCGGTTTTGGGGGTCCCCATCCCATTTTTGGGTTCCCCAATCCCATTTTGGGGTCCCCATCCCATTTTCGTGTCCCCAATCCATTTTGAGGGTCCCCCATCCGGTTTTGGGGCTCCCCCATCCCATTTTTGGTGTCCCCAATCCCATTTTGGGGCTCCCCCATCCCATTTTCGGGCTCCCCCATCCCATTTTGGGCTCCCCAATCCCGTTCTGGGGGTCCCCCATCCCATTTTGGGGGTCCCCCATCCCATTCTGGGGGTCCCCAATCCGGTTTTGGGGTCCCCAGTCACATTTTGGGGCTCCCAAATCCGGTTTTGGGAGTCCCCAATCCGGTTTTGGGGGTCCCTCATCCCATTTTGGTGGTCCCCAATCCGGTTTTAGGGGGTCCCCCATCCCATTTTGGGGGTCCCCCATCCCATTCTGGGGGTCCCAATCAGGTTTCGGGGTCCCCAATCCAGTTTTGGGGTCCCCCCATCCCATTTTGGGGGTCCCAAATCCGGTTTTGGGGGTCCCAATCCGGTTTGGGGGTCCCCAATCCCGTTTTGGGGGTCCCCATCCCATTTTCGGTGTCGCCTATCCCATTTTGGGGGTCCCCAATCTGGTTTTGGGCTCCCCCATCCCATTTTTGGTGTCTCCAATCCCATTTTTGGGTCCCCAGTCTGGTTTTGGGGGTCCCCAATCCCATTTTGGGGGTCCCAATCCCATTTTGGGGCTCCCCCATCCCATTTTGGGGGTCCCCAGTCCCATTTTCAGTGTCCCCCATCCCATTTTCGGGCTCCCCAATCCGGTTTTCGGGTCCCCTATCCCATTTTGGGGGTCCCCAATCCAGTTCTGGGGGTCCCCCTATCCGGTTTTGGGTGTCCCCCATCCCATTTTCGGTGTCCCCAATCCCATTTTCGGTGTCCCCAATCCCATTTTCGGGTCCCCCATCCCGTTTTGGGGCTCCCAATCCGGTTTTGCGGCTCCCAATCCCATTTTGGGTTCCCCAGTCCCGTTTTCGGTGTCCCCCTTCCCATTTTCGGGCTCCCCCATCCCATTTTGGGGGTCCCCAATCCCATTTTGGGGGTCCCCCATCCCATTTTCGGGCTCCCCTATCCGGTTTTGGGGGTCCCAATCTGGTTTCGGGGTCCCCCATCCGGTTTTGGGCTCCCCCATCCCATTTTGGGGCTCCCCCATCCCATTTTCGGGCTCCCCTATCCCATTTTGGGGTCCCCAATCCGGTTTCGGGGTCCCCCATCCGGTTTTGGGCTCCCCCATCCCATTTTGGGGCTCCCCCATCCCATTTTCGGGCTCCCCAATCCGGTTTCGGGGGTCCCCAATCCGGTTTCGGGGGTCCCCAATCCGGTTTCGGGGGTCCCCAATCCGGTTTCGGGGGTCCCCCATCCCATTTTGGGGTCCCCAGGCGGTGAAGCGCTCCCACCGGCGCCTGGGGCTGGCGCAGAAGCTGATGGACCAGGCCAGCCGGGCCATGATCGAGAACTTCAACGCCAAATACGTCTCCCTGCACGTGCGCAAGAGGTGGGACCCCAAAACCCCGGGGGCACCCCTAAAATACCCCGGGGGGACCCCAGAAACACCGGGGGGACCCAAAAAACCCGGGGAGACCCCAGAAATCCCGGGGGGGTACCCCAGAAATCCTGGGGGGGACCCCCAAAATCCCGGGGGACCCCTAAAATACCCCATGGGACCCCAAAAATCCCGGGGGGGACCCCTAAAATACCCTAGGGGACCCCAAAACCCCCTGGGAACCCCAAAAACCCTGGGGCACCCCTAAAATATCCCATGGGACCCCAAAAACCCCCAGGGCACCCCTAAAATACCCCACTAGACCCCAAAACCCCCTGGGAACCCCAAAAACCCTGGGGCACCCCTAAAATATCCCATGGGACCCCAAAAACCCTGGGGCACCCCTAAAATACCCCATGGGACCCCAAAAATCCCGGGGGACCCCTAAAGTACTCCATGGGACCCAGAAACCCCTGGGGGGACCCCAAAAACCCCCAGGGGACCCCAAAACCCTCAGGATACCCCAAAAACTCCAGGGGACCCCAGAAATCCCTGGGCACCCCCAAAATACCCCAGGGGACCCCAAAAATCCCGGGGGGGACCCCAAAAACCCCAGGGGACCCCAAAAACCCACAGGGGACCCAAAAAAAACCCCAGGGAACCCCAGAATGGGCTGGGATCCCCCAAAAACCCCCCAGGACCCCCCCCCAAACCCCTCACAAGAGCCCCCCAACCCCTCAGGTGACCCCAAAACCCCACAAGGACCCCCTCAAACCCCTCAAGGACCCCCCCAAACCCCTCAGGTGACCCCAAAACCCCTCAGGTGATCCCAAACCCCTCAAGGACCCCCCCCAACCCCTCAGGTGGCCCCAAAACCCCTCAAAGACCCCCTCAAACCCCTCAAGGAACCCCCCAAACCCCTCAGGTGACCCCAAAACTCTCAAGGACCCCCTCAAACCCCTCAAGGACCCCCCAAACCCCTCAGGTGACCCCAAAACCCCTCAAAGACCCCCTCAAACCCCTCAAGGAACCCCCCAAACCCCTCAGGTGACCCCAAAACCCCTCAGGTGATCCCAAACCCCTCAAGGACCCCCCCCAAACCCCTCAGGTGACCTCAAGACCCTTCAAGGACCCCCCCAAAACCCCTCAGGTGACCCCAAACCCCTCAGGTGACCCCAAAATCCCCCCAGGAGCACCCCAAAATTAACACCCCTCCCCCTCCCCAAATTTGTCCTTGGCAGCAACCGGGCAGCGCTGCACCTCTACTCCAACACCCTCAACTTCCAGTGAGTCTGGGGGCTTTGGGGAGGGTCTGGGGGGGGCTGCAGGAGGAATTTGGGGGGGTTTGGGTCAGGACCCCCTCCCCAAATTTCCCACCCAACCCCCAGGATCAGCGAGGTGGAGCCCAAGTACTACGCGGATGGCGAGGACGCCTACGCCATGAAAACGGGACCTGAGCCAGATGGCAGAGGAGGTGCAGCCCCCTCCCCACAAATCCGGGGACCCCCCAAATCCTCCTCACAACCCTGGGACCCCCAAAAACCTCCTCACAACCCTGGGACCCCCAAAAACCTCCTCACAAATCTGGGACCCCCCCAAATCCTCCTCACAACCTTGGGACCCCCCAAAAACCTCCCTCACAAATCTGGGACCCCCCAAATCCTCCTCACAACCTTGGGACCCCCAAAAACCTCCTCACAAATCTGGGACCCCCCAAATCCTCCCCACAACCCTGGGACCCCCAAAACCCTCCTCACAACCCTGGGACCCCCAAAAACTTCCTCACAAATCTGGGACCCCCAAAAACCTCCTCACAAATCTGGGACCCCCCAAAAACCTCCCCACAAATCTGGGGACCCCCCAAATCCTCCTTACAATCCTGGGACCCCCCCAAATCCTCCCCACAACCCTGGGACCCCCAAAAAACCTCCCTACAACCCTGGGACCCCCAAAATCTTCCCCATCCCCACCTGGGACCCCCCAAAAAAGCTCCCCACAACCCTGGGACCCCCCAAAATCCCTCCTGGGGGGGCTTCTACCCACCTGAGACCCCCAAAACCATCCTAGGGGGCTTCTAGGGACCCCAGAAACCCTCCTGGGGGGGCTCTACTCACTCTAGGACCCCCCCAAAACCTTCTCCATCCGCCCTGGGACCCCCAAAACCGCTCCTGGGGGGGCTTTCAGGACCCCCCCCAGTGTAACCCCCCCTCTCTGCCCCCCCCAGCTGAGGAAGCAGGTGGAGCAGAAGGAGCGGGGCCGACCCCCGGCCCCCAGCGAGCCCCCCCGAGCTGGGGATGGGGTCTGCGGCTCGGGGGGGGACCCCCACGAACCCCCCCACGGGTGCCCCCCAACCCCACGAGGACGGGGGGGGGCGACAGCAAAGACCTCAGCGAGGTCAGCGAGACCACCGAGAGCACCGACGTCAAGGACAGCTCCGAGGCCTCCCGACTCCGCCTCCTAGGGACCCCCCGGGAGCCCCCCCAAAATCTCCGGGACCCCCCGGGAGCCTCCCCAAAATCTCCGGGACCCCCGGGAGTCCCCCCAAAACCCCTGGGAGCCCCCCGGGGACCCCCTTGGTGCTGGTGGGGGGGCAGTAAAGCCCCTCAGTCTCCAGGCTCGGCTCTGTCTCTGTCTGCGGCCCCCTCCCCAAAAAGGGCAAAGCGCTGTGGGCGGGGCTTATCTTGGCCACGCCCTCGCTGCTGGTGTTGAATTTCCGTGAGGGCGTGGCCTATGCGGATGTCCCGCCTGCTGATTGGTGGGGGCGCGGCCAGCACGAAAAGCTGCTCGCTGATTGGTGGAGACGCGCGGTTATGGCGCCCCCCTTGCGGGAGGGCGGGGAGGAGCAGGCGGGGCTGATGGGGCGGGCGGAGACCGGGACCGGGACCGGGACCGGGACCGGAGCCAGGCCTGGGACACCGGGAACGGGATCGGAGAGAGGGTGGGACAGCGGGACCGGGACCGGAGCGAGGCCGGGGCAGCGGGACCGGGGCGAGGAACGGGATCGGGACCGGAGTCAGGCTGGGACAGCGGGATCGGAGCGAGGCCGGGAGAGCGGGACCGGGAGTGGGATCGGGACCGGACCGAAGCGAGGGTGGGACACCGGGATCGGGACCGGGACCGGAGCGAGGCCGGGGCAGCGGGACCGGGGCCAGGAACGGGATCGGGACCGGAGTCAGGCTGGGACAGCGGGATCGGAGCGAGGCCGGGAGAGCGGGACCGGGAGTGGGATCGGGACCGGACCGGAGCGAGGGTGGGACACCGGGATCGGGACCGGAGTGAGACCGGGACAGCGGGACCAGGACCGGAGCGAGGCCGGGACACCGGGAACGGGCTGGAAATGAGGGGGGATCCGGAACCGGGGGCTGGAGGCACCGGGACCAAGATGGAAACAGGGGAGAGCACCGGGACCGGTGGGGATGAGGGGGAGACTTCATCGCAAGTTCTGGGAGATACCGGGAATTGAGGGGGGGTCGTGGAGCACCGGTAACGGGAATGACGTCACATGCATCGGGGGGGGGGGGGGGGGAAGGGGGGGTCTTGCACTGGGAGGGGTTTTAGGGGTACCGGCAGCGGATCCGGGGGGTGTCTGAGGGGGAGAACCGGTTCTGTTGGGGTGGGGGTGGCTCGATGTGGGTGCCTCCCCCTCTTTGTGGTGCTGGGGGGTCACTCGTGGGGGTCCCCGACATTTTGGGGGTCTCTCTTCCCCCCCCCCCAGCCCAGCACCTGCAGCAGGTGAGGATGGGGAATGACCCAGGGGAGTAAAAATCCCCCCCCCCCCAAATGCCTCGGGGTCCCTGTGAATCTGTTAAAAACTTTCTCTTTATTATAATATATTTTTAGATATAAAAAGGAAAACTTTACAAGTTTTTTAAACCCAAAATGTACAAAAAAATGGTCAGGAACTGGTTGTGTTTTCTCCCCCTTGTGTGTGGTGGGTGGGTGTGGGGGAGGGATTTAGGGGGACGACCCCTCCCCACCCCCCCCAGGTGATGGAGATTGGGGGTCCCCAGAGGGGGGCAGGGGGGTGAAAGGCCTTCGAACACCCTGAGCTGTGTTGGGGGCCCCCAGCCCCTCATTACCCGCAATGCCGGGGGGGTGGAGAGGTTCAGCACCCTCAAATCCCCCCCCCAATTAAATTCTGCCCCTGTTGGGGTCTTTCTGTCCCACAGGGGGGTTGGGGGGCTCCTCTGTCAGGATCTCTTCCACGCCACTGCCTGGAGGGGGGATTGGGGGGGCACAAAATCAGCTCCTACTCCCAAGAGGACTCTGGGGGTGGTCTCAGCCCCCCCAATTTCCTCAGGGGAGGAGTTTTGGTGTCCCCCTCCCCAGTTTTGGGGTGTCCCCAGGTTGAGGGCGGGGGATCACTTACCATCCCCATCATCTGGGATCTCCTGCACGTCCTCATCATCATCCAGGATCACCACGCAGTCCTCGCCGCTCTCACTGGGGAGGGGGCGTTAATGGGGGGGGGGGGGGGGTGGAAATTTGGGGTTCCCTCCTCTTGTGACCCCCTCCCCACCCCCAGACCCCCCCCCAGGGTGCAGCTCACCTGTCAGGGGGTCCCTCGGCGCCCTCCCCCAGCAGGTAGAACTGGAGAGGGTTGGGCCAAAGCTCCTCCTTGATGATCTGGGTGGGGGGGAGGAGATGGGGAGGGGGGTCAGGGGGGGTTACTGGGAGCACTGGGAGGCGGAACTGGGAGCACTGGGCTCACCTCAGCCACACGGTCCCCTGCAGGGAAGCTGTGATCCCCAAACCAAGCAAAGAAGCTCCGAGGGGCCGGGGGTCCCTTGTGGGGACGGGACCGGGGGTCCTGCCCCTGCCACCACCGGATGGGGGTCGAGTGGGACACCAGGTGACCTGAGAGGAGGGACAACACACGGCGAGGTCACTCTGGAGCCCCCAGACCCCCTCCTTGAGCCGGAAGTGGGGGTTCCCCCCCGACACCCACCGGAGGGGCCACGCACGAACTCCTTGGCCACGACGTCGTTCTGGAAATAGGGGTTGACGCTGAAGAAGAACCGGATCCGGCACCCAGGGCGGCTCTGCCCGAACTCCTCCACCTGCAGACCCAGCTGTGTCACCTCTGGGGGGGGTCACACAACCCCAAACCCCCCTCCCAAAACCCTCCAGCCACCTGCAAACTCGTCATGTAGCTCAGCGCGTCCTCGTCGCGGTCACTGATCATGGCCGAGAGCTGCGGGTGGTTCAGGAACTGGCCGTGGGAGGGGGCGTCAAGGAAAGATCTGGAAGTTCCCCCGAGCCTCCCCCCAGCCCAAAACTGCCCCCACAAGGATACAGCAGTGACCCAGAAGCCGGGGATGTGCTGGATGAGGCGGTTGCGGCGCTGCAGGTGCGGCCGGCGGCGGAGGCAGAAGCGGGCGCGCAGGCGGCGGAAGGCTCGGGCGGCCTCCTCCTCCACGGCCTCCAGCTCCAGCTGCACGGCCTCCAGCGCCGCCAGGTACCGCGCCGGGCCTTCGTCCCGCTCCTCCTCCTCCTCCTCGTCCTCATCCAGGGAGATCACCGCGCTCTCCTCGGCCGCCGGGACCCCCGTGAGATCCGGGAGCCCGGGGCCACCCCGGCTCTGCCCCACGCAGGCCGTGGGCTCCAGGCCCTCCTCGGTGAACTCCACCACTCCTTTCTGCTCTCTGTGGCCGGTCATGGTGGTCTCTGAGCTTCCTGTGTCTTCTCTGGTGGCCTCCAAACCCTCCCTGCCTCTCTCCCACTCCGAGCTCTGGGTGCTGGCAGTCTCTACGCTCGCCCTGGGCCTCGCAGGGGTCTTTGCCTTTCGCCTGCTGGTGCTCTTCAGCTCCCCACCAGCAGAAGCATCGCTCTCCACACTCCCCAGGACCTTGGTGGTGGTGGTCTCCAGGCCCCCTTTGCTCCTTCTGCCTTGCTCCAAGCAGCGAGTGACGGCCGTCTCCAGGCTCCCTTTGCGCCCGTTGGTGCTCCCGAGGCTCCCCGTGACCTCCCTGCTGCTCTCCAGACCACCCGTGGCCTGGCTGGCGGTCTCCAGGCTTCCCTTGGATTCCTTGGGAGTCTCCAGGACACCTTTGTTCTTCTCCAAGGAGGGTGTCACAGCAATCTCCAGGTCCCCTACGGCCTCACTGGTGGTCTCCATCCCCCCTGTGACCTCTCGGGTGGTCTCCGAACCCCCTTTTTCCTCCTCCGAGCAGTCTCTACTTGTGTTCTCCAGGCTCCCTTTGCATCCGTTGATGTTCTCCAGGTCCTCCTTGGCCTCCTCGGTGGTCTCCGAGCTGGCCGTGACCTCTCCGGTGCCCTTCCCGGGGGTCTCCAGCCCCTCGCCGGCCAAATCCGCCATCTCCGGGAAGCCGCCAGGGGGCGCGCGCGCGTCCCCGCCGCCGCCGCCCCGCGCATGCCCGGACCCGTCGCCCCGCGCGCGCGCGCTGCGGCCCTCACCACGACCTCCGGCGGGGGTGGGGGAACTGGCCGTCTCCCCGCGGTTAACGGTGGCGGTAGGGCCCGTCCCGGTGGGCTCGTCCAGACGGCGGAGCTTGGCCGGGGACGGTCTCTCTGTCCCGGCCCCGGCCCCGCTCATGGCGGCGGCTCCGGCGCCCGCCAGGGCCGAAGCAGCGGCCGAAAAAGCGCGCGCGCCGCCGCCGCCGCCGCCGAGGCCCCGCCCACCCCGCTCGTCACTCGCGCGCTGCCCCATTGGCCGGTTGCCATGGCGACGCCCGTCACGCGGGGCGGGCGGGAAAAGGGCGGCCAATGGGAGCGCGCTGCTTTTGGCGGGCTCGGGGGTGGCCGCGCTCATGCGCGGCGCGAGGAGCGCACGTGCGGGCAGCGCGAGAGCCCCGCCGTGAGGGGAGAAGCCCCGCCCCCTTCCCGCCATGAGGGGCTGAGGGAGCGGGACCCTCCCGGAGGGGGACAGGTTCCCCCCCACACTGTCACCTGAGGGACTGGGACCCTCCCTCAGGGGCTGAGGGACCGCGGGGGCGGGTTCCAGAGGGGACAAGATTTCTCTTTCACCTCAGTGAGTATAGAGGGGCTGGGACCCCCACCTCAGGGACTGAGAGACCGTGAGGGTGGGCAGGACCCCCCCCCCCCAGTGAGGGGACAGGAATTCCCCCCCTCCTCAGTGAGTATAGAGGGGCTGGGACCCCCCCAATGTCACCTGAGGGACTGGGACCCTCCTACAGTGACTTCAGAGGGGCTGTCCCCCTCCCCCATTACCTGAGGGGCTGAGGGCCTGTGGGGGCTGGTGGGGACCCCCACTGAGGGGCTGGGACCCCCACACGATGTCACCCAAAGGACTGAGGGACTGCAGGAGGAGCGAACATCCCGAGATGACAAAATTCCCCCCACAGTGAGTCCACACCCTGCTGCTGTCACCTGAGGGGAGGAGGACGTCATAGGGGACAGCACCTCCCCAACAGGGAGCCCAGAGGGACTGGGACCCCCCCAAGGGGACCTTAGGACCACCCCCCACTTCATCCTAGGGGGCTCAGGACCCCCCCAAGCTGCTCACAGGATATTCAGGACCCCCCCCAGTTCTTCAAGGGGGCTCAAGACCCCCCCATCCCACCTGCTCCCAGGACATTCAGGACCCCCCAAGTGCCTCCAAGGGGCCTTAGGACCACCCCCCACTTCATCCTAGGGGGCTCAAGACCCCCCATCCCACCTGCTCCCAGGACATTCAGGACCCCCCAAGTGCCTCCAAGGGGCCTTAGGACCACCCCCCACTTCATCCTAGGGGGCTCAAGACCCCCTCCCAAGCTGCTCCCAGGATACTCAAGACCCCTCCAGTTCTTCAAGGGGGCTCAAGACCCCCTCCCAAGCTGCTCACAGGATACTCAGGATCTCCCCCCACTTCATCCTAGGGGGCTCAAGACCCTCCCCAGCTGCTTCCAGGACCCCCCGCAGTTCTTCAAGGGGGCTCAAGACCCCCCATCCCACCTGCTCCCAGGACATTCAGGACCCCCCAAGTGCCTCCAAGGGGCCTTAGGACCACCCCCCACTTCATCCTAGGGGGCTCAGGACCCTCCCCAGCTGCTCCCGGGATACTCAGGAGCCCCCCACTTCATCCTAGGGGGCTCAAGACCCCCTCCCAAGCTGCTCACAGGATACTCAAGACCCCTCCAGTTCTTCAAGGGGGCTCAAGACCCCCCACCCCAGCTGCTTCCAGGACACTCAGGATCTCCCCCCACTTCATCCTAGGGGGCTCAAGACCCTCCCCAGCTGCTTCCAGGACCCCCCCCAGTTCTTCAAGGGGGCTCAAGACCCCCCATCCCACCTGCTCCCAGGACATTCAGGATCCCCCAAATGTCTCCAAGGGACCTTAGGACCACTCCCCACTTCATCCTAGGGGGCTCAAGACCCTCCCCAGCTGCTCCCAGGATACTCGGGACCCCCCTCAGTTCTTCAAGGGGGCTCAGGACCCCCTCCCCAGCTGCTCACAGGATACTCAGGACCCCCCCCCCCCAGTTCTTCACAGGGGTTCAAGACCCCCTCCCCAGCTGCTTCCAGGACATTCAGGACCCCCCCAAAGGACCTTAGGACCACCCCCCACTTCATCCTAGGGGGCTCAAGACCCTCCCCAGCTGCTTCTAGGACCCCCCAGTTCTTCAAGGGGGCTCAGGACCCCCTCCCCAGCTGCTCCCAGGACACTTGGGACCCCCCAAGGGTCCTTAGGACCACCCCCCACTTCATCCTAGGGGGCTCAAGACCCTCCCCAGCTGCTCCCAGGATACTTGGGACCCCCCTCAGTTCTTCAAGGGGGCTCAGGACCCCCTCCCCAGCTGCTCACAGGATACTCAGGACCCCCCCCCCCCAGTTCTTCACAGGGGTTCAAGACCCCCACCCCAGCTGCTTCCAGGACATTCAGGACCCCCCCCAAGGGACCTTAGGACCACCCCCCACTTCATCCTAGGGGGCTCAAGACCCTCCCCAGATGCTTCTAGGACCCCCCAGTTCTTCAAGGGGGCTCAGGACCCCCTCCCCAGCTGCTCCCAGGACACTTGGGACCCCCCAAGGGTCCTTAGGACCACTCCCCACATCATCCTAGGGGGCTCAGGACCCCCCCAGCTGCTCCCAGGATACTTGGAGCCCCACTCTGTTCTTCAAGGGGGCTCAAGACCCCCTCCCCAGCTGCTCCCAGGACCCTCAGGACCCCCCAGGTTCTTCAAGACCCCCTCCCCAGCTGCTCCCAGGACACTCGGGACCCCCCCGGCTGCCCGCAGGGTATCACAGCCCCTTCTGTCGCGACACGGCTCCCACGACAGGACAGCCCCAGGTGAGCCTGCCCCATCCCCGGGGGGCTGTTTGTCACCAAGGGCCCCGTGACCTTTGCTGGGACCTTCCCCGAGGGCAGGAAACGGCTGCGACAGCGACAGCAGAGGGGGAGGGACCGGGCCCCCACCCCCTAAACAGAGAGAGACAACCCTCCCCTACCCCCCAACCCCAAAATTCTCCCCCCCCCCATGACAACAACTCGGGGACACCATCGTTCCATGGCTGTATGTACACAGGGGCGCCCCAAAACCCGGGTGGGGTGCACATGATTTTTGGGGGGGGGGGGGGGGGGGGGTCCCACAAAGTGACAGTGCCCCCACCCCGCGGTGGGGTGGGGGGGCGATTTGGGGGTGCCCTTCCATCACAACCCCCCCCCCAATTGATTTAGGGGTGTCTCCCACGTTTCTAAAGGTGAAATGGGCCGGGGGGGGGCTGTGACTTTTTTGGCAGGTGACAATTTTTGGGTGGTGACAACAATCGGGGGTTCTCTCCCCCCCCGCCCCCCACCTCACGTGAGCCAGGCCAGCGCCAGGTAAAGCCCCAAGGCCAAGGCTGCTGTGGGACCCCCCCCCGTCCCCCCAGGCCACCGGGACCAGCACGGCCAAGGCCAAAACCACCCCGCACCCCCTCAGGGCCCCCCCCCAAACTGCTCCCCCGGCCCCGGGGGGGCCTCGCCGGCACCACCAGCGCCCCCTCCACCGGCCCCCCCCCCTCCCCAGCAGCACCGGGGGGCTGCAGCGACCCCCCCCCCTCATAGCGCAGGGCCATCTCGTTGGCCAGCGAGGTGTTGGGGGCTCGCTCGGGGAAGGGGGGGACCCCCGTTTCTCGGGGGGGGGGTCGCTGTCGCCGGGGTCCCCCCCGCAGCCGGCGGAGGTGGGACAGGTAGAGCTGCTCCAGCTCCCGCGCCACCGCCTCGTCCTCGGTGCCCTAAATGGGGGGGGGGGGGGCACAGTTTGGGGGACCCCCCATCCTCGGGCAGGCACGGTTTGGGGGACCCCCATCCTCGGGCAGGCACGGTTTGGGGGACCCCGTTCTTTGAGGGAGGGGGGGCACCCCCAGGTTTGGGGGTTGTCTCACCTGTGCTGGGGGCTGCTCCGCATCCGGGGGGGGCGTTGGGGCAGGGTCAGGCTCTGTGGGGAGGGAAAAGGGACCCCCAAAGTTCGGGGGGGGGGGGTCCCCAAAATGTGAGGGTGCCCCAGTAATTGGGGTGCACCCCCAAATTTGGGGGGGGGGGGCGATACTTACCTGTGCTGTGCTCGGGGGGTGGGGGCTGCACGTCCTCCGCCTCCCTGGGGCCTTTTGGGGGGACACGGGTGTGTGGGGGGGTACACCGGAGAGGACCCATCCCCCCCTCCCTCCACCTGCCCCCCCCAAATTAGGGGGGGGGGGAGAGCATCATCTGCACCCCCTTAGAGCGTGACCCACATTTGGGGCCCGACGGCTCGAGGGGGGACCCAGCCATGAGCACAGCCCCCCCCTCAATTTCGGGGGGGCACATGCTGGGGGGGGGTGACCCCATTTTGGGGGGGGGGGGGGTCCCCCATGCACACACCCCCCCACCTGCCCTTCCCAGGCCTCATCCAGATCCCGGGGGGCGGGGGCGGCTCTCCCACCGCGCCCCCCTCCTCCCTACCGGGGGTCCCCCCCCCGCCCCCCCCCCGCCGGTCCCCCCCTCCCCCGGGGGTCCCAGGGCCGGTATTGCCGCAGGCGGGTCAGGGGGCAGCCCCAGAGCGTCGGCGAACAGCACCCGCCGGGACCCCCCGCCCACCCCCCCGGGGGTCGCGGGGCTCTCGGGGTCCCCCGGGGGGGCGGCGGCGGCCTCGGGGATCCCCGGCGGGGGCTCGGCCACATCCGCGAGGGGGGGGGACGGGGTGGAAACGGGCGGGAGGGGGGTCCAGCGACCGAGGGGTCATGGGGGTCTGAGGGGGGGGGTGCCGGGGGTTTGGGGGGGGGGTCCGGGACGCGGGGGGGAGCTGGGGAGGGCCCCCCCCGCGCGGGGCACGCCGGGAGTCCGGCCACGGGGGGGGCGCCGGGCGGAGGCGGGAGCCGGGCCATGGCGGAGGGGCGGGGCCTGGAGCCGCAGCGCGGGGGCGGGGCCAGCCAGAGGGGCGGGGCTTGGAGGCGAAGCGGGCGGGGCTGGAGTGGTGGGGAGGGGGCGTGTTGGGGGTCTCCGGGGGAGGGGCTGTGAAAGGGAGCGCCCCACCCCCCATTTCTGAGGGGTCTGGAGAGTGGGGGGACCCCCGAGGAGTGGGGGGGTCACAAAGTGGGGTTTAAAGGGAGATTGCTGGGGGGGGCAAAGCGTGTGACCCCCCCCCAATGTTTGGGGGGCGCTCAGAGTTAAATGGGGTCCCCCAGGACCCCTCAGTGCCCTGGGGGATGTTTGGGGGTCCTGGAGACCCCCGAGGGTGTGTGTGGGGGGTCACAAAGTAGGGTTCCCTTCATGACTCCCCCCCCAAAAATAAAGGAGCCTCAGCACACATGAAAATTTGGGAACCCGTGGAAAAAGGGGGGTGGGGGGGGCGGTGTGGAGGATTTGGGGACCCCCCCAGGTGGGGTGGGAGGGTCCTCTGACATCACCGGGGTGGGGGGGGGGGACCCATAAAAACCGGGGGGTGCCAGGGCGGGCAGCACGCGGGGTTCAACCGGTGAGCGAATTTTGGGGAGGGGTCTCGTGGGGTGGGGGGTGGGGGTGGGGAGGGGGGTGCCAAGCACCGGCTCTGCTCCACCCCCCCCCCCCCCAGTCCAAAAATCCCCCCCTCCCTTATTTCCTGCCTGCTCGGGTTCAGTTTTCACCTCCCTTCGAGCTGGGGAAGTCCCTAGAGGTGGAAAAAAATCCCAAACCCACCCCCCAAAAAAAAAAATGGGGAGGGGTCCTCGGGTTTTATCCCCTCTTTTGGGGTAAAACCCACCGATTCAGGGCTGGAAAACATCCAAAATTTGACTTTCCAACCGATTTTGGGGTGGAAAAATAAAACCCTCAGGGCCTGCAGGTGGAAAAAGCCCCCAAAATTTTGGAGGTGCCGGGGGGGATGTTAAAAAAATGGGGGGGGGGGAGGAAGATTTAAAAACCTGAGCGGGTTTTAAGGATATGGGGGTACCCCAAAAAGATTTGGGGCCACTTGCAGGGGGTGTTTGATTGAATTTTGGGGCATTTTGGTGACGTTTTGGTGCCGTTTGTGGGGGATGGGACATGGGGGAGGGGGGACCACAAATTCCCGCAGTTTGTGGAACCCCCCCAAATCCTTCAAGAAATCATTTTTGGGGTGTTTCCACCTGGCTGCTTTAGGGGTGATCCTGCCCAGCAATTTTTGGGGTGTTTGATTGAATTTTGGGGCATTTTGAGGGGTTTTTACCTTTTATTTTAGGGCGTTTCTCCTCATTTTGGCGCTGCTCAACCCGCTCGATTTGGGGCTTTTCTTTCTGCCCATTTTGGGGGTGAATTTCTCCTTTTTAGGGTGTTTTTTTGCCTGGCTGTTTTGGGGTGTTTCTCCTCATTTTGGAGCCTCTCTCTTCAGACATTTTGAACTTTTTCTGCCTCCAAAATCTCGCCAGTTTTGAGGGGCGTTTCTCTCATTTTGAATTTCCTCTTTAATGCCGTTTTTAGGATGTTTCTGCCTGGTTTTTTTGGGGGCGTTCTGTCTCATTTAGGGGTGTCCTTGATCATTTTCAGACGTTTTGTCTCAATTTTGGGACAGCTCTGGCCGTTTTGGGGTGGCTGGGCCGTTCTTTTGGGGCTTTCCTCCTCATTTTGGGACGTCTCTGTCTGCGCATTCGGGGCGTTTCTGCTCTGGTGTTTTGGGGCATTTTTTGGGATTTTTAGGGCTGATTTGGGGTCTCTGTGCCTCATCATTTTTGGGCCATTTCTTTTGCCATTTTTGGGCCATTTCTCTGCCCTTTTTGGGCCATTTCTCTCCTTTTTTGAGCCATTTCTCTGCCCTTTTTGAGCCATTTCTCTGCCCTTTTTGGGCCATTTCTCTGCCCTTTTTTGGCCATTTCTGAGCCTTTTTTTGGACATTTCTGAGCCTTTTTTGGCCATTTCTCTGCCATTTTTGAGCCATTTCTCTGCCTTTTTTGGGCCATTTCTCTGCCGTTTTTGAGCCATTTCTCTGCCTTTTTTGAGCCATTTCTCTGCCTTTTTTGGGCCATTTCTCTGTTTTTTTGGGCATTTCTCTGCTTTTTTTGAGCCATTTCTCTGTTTTTTTTTGGGCATTTCTCTACTTTTTTTGGGGCCATTTCTCTGCCTTTTTTTGGGCCATTTCTCTGCCATTTTTGAGCCATTCTCTGCCTTTTTTGGGCCATTTCTCTGTCCTTTTTTGGGCCATTTCTCGCCTTTTTTTAGACATTTCTCTGTCCTTTTTTGAGCCATTTCTC
>NW_026775988.1:65730-123366 GCF_027477595.1 Haemorhous mexicanus | reverse complement strand
CCCCCAAAACCCCAAAATTACCCCCAAAAACCTCAAAAATTACCTCGAAATTCCTGAAAAAAACCCAAATTACCCCAAAAAACTCCCCAAATTACCCTGAAACTGCTCAAAAAACCCCAAATTACCCCAAAGAACCCCCAAATTTCCCCCAAACTCCTGAAAAAAACCCAAAATGACCTCGAAATGCTTCAAAATACCCCAAATTACCCCCAAAAAAACCCCAAACACGCCAAAACTCCTTAAAAAAATCCCAAAATTACCCCAAAAAACCCCAAATTTCCCCGAAAAACTCCAAAATTATCCCGAAACTCCTCAAAACCTCCCAAATTACCCCAAAAAGGCTCAAAAAACCCCCAAAATTATCCCAAAAAAACCCTAAAATTACCCTGAAACTCCTCAAAAACCCCAATTTACCCCCAAAAAACCCCAAACGCGCCAAAATTCCTCAAAAAACCCCCAAATTACCCCAAAACCCCAAAATTTCTCCAAAACTCCTGAAAAAAACCCAAATTACCCCAAAAAACCCCAAAATCACCCCCAAAATCCCCAAATCACCCCAAAACTCCTCAAAACCCCCCAAGTTACCCCAAAAAACCCCAAAATTACCCCAAAAAACCCCAAAATTACCCCGAAAATGCTCCAAAAACCCCAAAATTAACCCCAAAATACCCTAAAATCACCCCCAAAACGCCCAAAATGACCCCAAATCCCCCCCGACACTCCTCAAAAACACCAAAACACCCCAAAATCACCCCAAAATCATCCCCAAAACCCCCAAAATTACCCCCAAAATCCAAAATTACATCCAAATCCACCAAAATTACCCCAAAAAAACCCCAAAATCACCCCGAAAAACCCCAAAATTACCCCAAAAAACCCCAAAATCACCCCGAAAAAACCCCAAAATTACCCCAAAACTCCTCCCAACCCCCAAATGTCCCCTCCCCCCACCCCAAAACCCCCAAAGTCACCCCAAAACTCCTCCCCCACCCCCAAAACCCCCCAAACCCCAATTTGGGGTCGGGGGTTTCCCCTAATTTGGGGTCGGGGTCCCCAATTTGGGGTCGGGGGGGTTCTCCCATTTGAGTCTCCCTAATTTTGGGGTTCGGGGGCTCCCCCCAAATTTGGGGTCGGGGGTTCCCCCATTTGGGTTCCTCATTTTAGGGTCAGGGGGTTTCCCCCAGTTTTGGGGTCAGGGGTCCCCATTTTGGGGTCGAGATTTCCCAATTTGGGGTCAGGTGGATCCCCCCAAATTTGGGGTTCGGGGGTTCCAAATATGGGGTCGGGGTTCCCCCATTTTTGGGTCGGGGTCCCCAGTTTGGGGTCGGGGGTTTCCCCATTTTAGGGTCAGGGGGTTCCCCCAATTTGGGGTCAGGTGGATCCCTCCAATTTTGGGGTCGGGGGTTCTCCCCAATTTGGGGTCGAGGTTCCCAATTTGGGGTCGGGGTTCCCCCCAAATTTGGGGGTTGGGGTCCCCCAGTTTTGGGGTCGGGGTCCCCCAGTTTAGGGTCGGGGGTTCCAATTTTGGGGGTCGGGTTCCCCAATTTAGGGCCGGGTTTTTCCCATTTTGGGGTCGGGGTCCCCAATTTGGGGTCGGGGGTTCCAATTTTGGGGGTCGGGGTCCTCAATCTGGGGTCGGGATTTTCCCAATTTGGGGTCGGGATTCCCCAATTTTGGGGGGTCGGGGTCCCCAGTTTAGGGTCGGGGGTCCCAATTTTGGGGGGTCGGGGTCCCCAATTTAGGGTCGGGTTTTTCCCATTTTGGGGTCGGGGTCCCCAGTTTGGGGTCGGGGATTCCCCATTTTGGGGTCGGGGGTTCCCCCAATTTGGGGTCGGGGTCCCCCAATTTGGGGTCGGGTTTTTCCCATTTTGGGGTCGGGGGTCCCCAGTTTGGGGTCGGGGGTTCCCCCCAAATTTGGGGTCGGGGGGCGTTCCCCAGTTTGGGGTCGGGGTCCCCAATTTGGGTTCGGGGGTTCCAATTTTGGGGGTCGGGGTCCCCAATTTGGGGTTGAGGTTCCCCAATTTGGGGTTGGGCTTCCCCAATTGGGGTCGGGGGTCCCAATTTTGGGTTCGGGGTCCCCAATTTAGGGTCGGGTTTTTATCATTTTGGGGTCGGGGTCCCCAATTTGGGGTCGGGGGTTCCCCCATTTTGGGGTCAGGGGGTTCCCCCCAATTTTGGGGTCGGGGGCATTTCCCAGTTTGGGGTTGGGCTTCCCCAATTTAGGGTCGGGGGGTCCCAATTTTGGGGGTCGGAGTCCCCAGTTTAGGGTCGGGTTTTTCCCATTTTGGGGTCAGGGTGTTCCCCCCAAATTTGGGGCCGGGGGTTTCAATTTGGGGTCGGGGGGTCCCCCATTTTGGGGTCGGGGGTTCCAATTTTGGGGGTCGGGGGTCCTCAATCTGGGGTCGGGATTTTCCCAATTTGGGGTCGGGATTCCCCAATTTTGGGGGTCGGGGTCCCCAGTTTAGGGTCGGGGGGTCCCAATTTTGGGGTCGGGGCTCCCCCATTTTGGGGGTCAGGGTGTTCCCCCCAAATTTGGGGTCGGGGGCGTTCCCCAGTTTGGGGTCGTGGTTCCTCAATTTAGTGTCGGGGGTTCCAATTTTGGGGGTCGGGGTCCCAAATTTAGGGTCGGGTTTTTCCCAGTTTGGGGTCGGGGTCCCCAATTTAGGGTCGGGGGTTCCAATTTTGGGGGTCGGGGTCCCCAATTTAAGGTCGGGTTTTTCCCAGTTTGGGGTCGGGGGTCCCCCATTTTAGGGTCAGGGTGTTCCCCCCAATTTTGGGGTCGGGGGCGTTCCCCAGTTTGGGGTCGTGGTTCCCAATTTGGGGTTGGGGTCCCCCAGGTTTGGGGTCGGGGTCCCCAATTTGGGGTCGGGCTTTTCCCAGTTTGGGGTCGGTGTCCCCAGTTTGGGGTCGGGGGTTCCAATTTTGGGGGTCGGGGGTCCCCAATTTAGGGTCGGGTTTTTCCCATTTTGGGGTCGGGGTTCCCCATTTTGGGGTCAGGGTGTTCCCCCCAATTTTGGGGTGGGGGGGTTTCAATTTGGGGTCGGTTTTTTTCCCATTTTGGGGTCGGTTTTTTCCCAATTTGGGGTCGGGGGTTCCAATTTTGGGGGTCGGGGTCCCCAAATTTAGGGTCGGGTTTTTTCCATTTTGGGGTCGGGGTCCCCAGTTTGGGGTCAGGGGGGTTCCCCCCAAATTTGGGGTCGGGGGGTTCCAAATATGGGGTCGGGGTTCCCCCATTTTTGGGTCGGGGGTCCCCAGTTTGGGGTCGGGGGTTTCCCCATTTTAGGGTCAGGGGGTTCCCCCAATTTGGGGTCAGGTGGATCCCTCCAATTTTGGGGTCGGGGGTTCTCCCCATTTTGGGGTCGGGGTCCCCAATTTGGGGTCGGGGTTCCCCAATTTGGGGTCGGGGTTCCCCAATTTGGGGTTGGGGTTCCCCAGTTTGGGGTCGGGGGTTCCCCCATTTTAGGGTCAGGGGGTTCCCCCCAAATTTGGGGGTCGGGGGGCGTTCCCCAGTTTGGGGTCGGGGTCCCCAATTTGGGGTCGGGGGTTCCAATTTTGGGGGTCGGGGGTCCTCAATCTGGGGTCGGGATTTTCCCAATTTGGGGTCGGGATTCCCCAATTTTGGGGGTCGGGGTCCCCAATTTAGGGTCGGGTTTTTCCCATTTTTGGGTCGGGGTCCCCATTTTGGGGTCGGGGGGTTCCAATTTTGGGGGTCGGGGGTCCCCCAATTTGGGGTCGGGATTTTCCCATTTTTGGGTCGGGGTCCCCCATTTTGGGGTCGGGGGTTCCCCCATTTTGGGTTCAGGGGGTTCCCCCAATTTGGGGTCCCCCCCAGATTTGGGGTGGGGGCGGTACCGGGGTGGGGGCGGGGCGGGGCCGTGCCCAGCGCCCGCAGCAGCCGCGGGTTCCGGGCCAGGACGGGGCAGCGCAGCAGGGCGGCCATGGGGGTGCTGGGGGGGGCAAAAAAAAGGGGGGGGTCAGGGGGGTCCCGCACCCCAAAAACCCCAAAATCCCCCCCCAAAAAAAACCCCAAATCCCCCTCGTTCTTCTCACTCCCGAAACGGCCCCAAAATCCCACAAAATTCCCCCAAATCCACTGAAATCAACCCAAAATTTATTTCAATGGCTGAGAGGGGACAGAAATGGGGGGGGGGGTCAGGGGGGTCCTGCACCCCAAACCCCTCCGGGACCCCCCAAACCCCCCCCAGGACCCCCCAAAACCCCCCGGGACCCCCCAAAACCGCGGAGGGGGAGGGGGGAGAGAAAAGGGGACCCCCAAATTTCGCCCCTCCCCCACCCCCTGAGCCCCACCCATTTTTGGGGTGGGTGTGGCCCCTCCCCTCCCCCACCCCCCCTTATCAGCCGCCCACACCTGGAGCGGGCGGGGTCACGTGACCCAGGGGAGGGTGGGGGGAGAGAATTGGGGAGAACTCGCCCCAAAAAATCCAAAAAAAATCCCAAAAGAGCCCCCCCAAAAATCCCCCCCAAAAAAACCCCAAATCCCCCCGAAACCGCCCCAAAATCCCCCCAAAAATCCCTCAAGATTCCCCAAAATCCCCCCAAATCTCCCAAAATTCCCCCAAAATTCCCCCAAAATTTACCCAAATCCCCCCAAACCCCCACAAAAATCCCCCAAAATTTCCCAACTCCCCCCAAATTTTCCCTAAATTTCCCCGATCCCCCCAAATTTTCCTAAATTCTCACAAAACACCCCCAAAATCCCCAAAAATGCCCCCAAAATGTCCCCAAAATTCCCCGAAACCGCCCCAAAATTCCCCCCAAATCCCCAAAATCGCCCCAAAATTCCCCCCAAATTCTGCCAAATCCCCCAAAATCGCCCCAAAATTCCCCCCCCAATTTTTCCAAATTCCTCAAAAATCGCCCCAAAATTCCCCCAAAATTCTGCCAAAATCGCCCCAAATCCCCCAAAATCGCCCCAAAATTCCCCCAAATCCCCAAAACCTCCCAAAATTCCCCCAAAATTCTGCCAAAATCGCCCCAAAATTCCCCCAAATCTCCCCAAAATTCCCCCAAATCCCCCCAAAATCCCCCCCAATCCCCCCCAAATCCCCCCAAAATCCCCCAAATCCCCCGGCCCTCACCCGTTGTCCCGCACTGAGGACGAACCTCGAGCACTGGGGTCCCCCCAGACCGGGGCCCCCCCAAAAACCCCGATAAGCCCCGAGGGGCGGGGCTTGGGAGAGACGGCTCCGCCCACGGCCACGCCCACGGCCACGCCCACCCGTCCTAATCCGCTCTGAACGCCCCAAATCCCCCCAAAAACCCCAAATCCCCCCAAAAACCCCAAACGCCTCCAAAAACCCAAATCCCCCAAAATCCTCCCCAAATCCCCCAAACCCCTCAAATCCCCCCCAAATCCCCCCACAAAACCCCAAATCCCCCAAATCCCCCAAACCCCCAAATCCCCCAAATCCCCCCCAAATCCCCCAAACCCCCCAAAACCCCAAATCCCCCAAATCCCCCCCAAATCCCCCAAAATCCCCCCAAAATCCCCCCCAAATCCCAAAAACCCCAAATCCCCCCAAAACCACCCAATCCAAAACCCCAAACCCCCAAATCCCCCAAATCCCCCAAACCCCCCAAATCCCCCAAAACCCCAAACCCCCCAAATTCCCCAAACCCCCCCAAAAATCCCCCCCAAATCCCCCAAAAACCCCAAATCCCCCAAACCCCCCAATTGCCCAAATCCCCCAAATCCCCCCAAACCCGCCCCAAAAACCCCCAAATCCCCCAAATCCCCCAAAACCCCAAATCCCCCAAATCCCTCCAAATCCCCCAAACCCCCCCAAATCCCCCCAAACCCCCAAACCCCAAATCCCCCCAAATCCCCCAAATCTCCCCCAAAATCCCCCAAATCCCCCCCAAAACCCCAAATCCCCCCAAAATCCCCCCCAAATCCCCCAAAATCCAAAAGCCCCAAATCCCCCAAATCCCCCAAATCCCCCAAACCCCCCAAAACCCCAAATCCCCCCCAAATCCCCAAATCCTCCCAAATCCCCCAAATCCCCCCAAATCCCCCAAATCCCCCTCAAATTCCCCAAATCCCCCAAAATCCCCCCAAATCCCCCCAAAATCCCCAAAACCCCAAATCCCCCCAAATCCCCCAAATCCGCCCAAACCCCCCAAATCCCCCAAATCCCCCCCAAATCCCCCCAAATCCCCCAAACCCCCAAACCCCCAAATCCCCCAAATCCCCCCAAACCCCCAAATCCCCCAAATCCCCCAAATCCACCCCAAATCCCCAAACCCCCAAATCCCCAAAACCCCAAAACCCCCCAAATCCCCAAATCCCCCAACCCCAAATCCCCCAAATCCCCCCAATCCCCCCAATCCCCAACCCCCAACCCCCAATTCCCCAAATCCCCCCAATCCCCCAATCCCCTAAATTCCCCAACTCCCCCTAACCCCCAAATCCCCCCAACCCCCCACTCCCCCAACCCCCCCCATCCCCCAAATCCCCCCAAATCCCAAATCCCCCAAATCCCCCAAATCCCCCAAAACCCCAAATCCCCCCAAATCCCCCAAACCCCCCAAACCCCAAATCCCCCAAATCCCCCAAATTCCCCCAAACCCCTCAAATTCCCCAAATCCCCCCAAAATCCCACCCAAATCCCCCCCAAATCCCCCCAAAATTCCCCAAACCCCCCAAACCCCCCAAATCCCCCCAAATTCCCCCAATCCCCCAAACCCCCGATCCCCCCCCCGCTTTAACCGATGGGCGTGGCCACCGCCGCTGCGGGGGCGGAGCTTCTCCGTTGCCAAGCAACACCAGCGGGCGGGATCCGCGGTGGGCGTGGCCTCGTGCGGGCATAGGCGGGGCTTACCCCGGCGGCGTACCTGGAGGGGGCGTGGCCTCGCGCAGGTGAGGGCGTGGTCACGGCCGAGGGGGCGTGGCCAAGGCCCGCCATGTTCAGCCGGGGGTCGCGGCGGCGGCGATCGGAGCGAGCCGTGAGGGGCGGGGGGCGCGGGGGGTCTGGGGGCGTCTGGGGGGATTTGGGGGGCTCTGGGGGGGGCTGGGGGGTTTTGGGGGGGTCTGAGGGTGCTTTGAGGGCGCTTTGGGGTTTTTCGGGGGCCCTTTGGGGGTTTTGGGGGGCGCTTTGGGGTTTTTTTTGGGGGCTTTTGGGGGGCGCTTTGGGGGTCTTGGGGGGGTTTTGGGGTTTTTGGGGGCCATTGTGGGGTCTTGGGGTGTCTGGGGGCACTTTGGGGTTTTGGAGGCTTTGGGGTTTTTGGGGGGGAGCTTTGGGGTTTTGGGGATTTTTTGGGGGGCCCCTTCGGGGTTTTCGGGGGGCATTGTGGGGTTTTGGGGGGTCTGGGGGCACTTTGAGGCGGTCTGGGGGGTTTTGGGGGGGTCTGGGGGGTTTTGGGGGCACTTTGGGTTTTTGGGGGGGTCTGAGGGTGCTTTGGGGTTTTTTGGGGGCGCTTTGGGGCCGATTTGGGCGGCTCTGGGGGGCACTTTGGGGTTTTGGGGGGGTCTGGGGGGTTTTAGGGGAATTTTGGGGGGCACTTTGGGGTTTGGGGGTTCTTTGGGGTTTTAGGGGGTCTGGGGGCACACTGGGGTCACTTTAGGGGCGATTTGGGGGGTTTGGGGGGCACTTTGGGGTTTTGGTGGTGGTTTTGGTTTTTGGGGGGCACTTTGGGGGTACTTTAGGGGCGATTTGGGGGGTTTGGGGGGCACTTTGAGGTTTTGGGGGCACTTCGAGGGTTTTGGGGGCACTTTGAATGTTTTGGGGGGGTCTGGGGGGTGCTTTGGGGGCACTTTGGGATTTTTGGGGGGGTCTGGGGACGGTTTTTGGGGTGGGGGGTCTCTCCCATCCCCCACCCCGCAGGCCGTTTTTGGGGTCCCGCCCTGGGATGGGAGGGGGGTTTGGGGTCCCCCTGACCCCCCCCAGGCTGTTTTTGGGGGTCCCCCGCTGGGATGGGAGGGGTTTTGGGGTGCCCCAGACCCCCCAGGCCGTTGTTGGGGTGCCCCCCTGGGACGGGAGGGGTTTTGGGGTGCCCCTGACCCCGCTGTGCCCCCAGGACCCCGAGCGGGGGCCGGCCGTGCCGGGCGTGCCGGGAGCTCTGCCCGGGCTTCCAGGAGCACCCCTGGAGGTGAGGCCGGGTCGGGGGGCTTGGGGGGCTTGGGGGGACCCCCCCGAGGCTGGGAGGGGGATTTTGGGGTGCCCCACATCATCCCCCGGGGCTGGGATGAGGATTTTGGGGTGTCCCTGGGCTGGGATTGGGATTTTGGGGTGCCCCCATTGCTGGATTTCGGGGTGCCCCAGGATCAGATTTTGGGGGTCCCTCATGACTGCATTTTGGGGTGCCTCTTTATCGGATTTCGGGGCGCCCCAGGATCAGATTTTGGGGTTCCCCTGACCATATTTCGGGATTCCCCCAATTTTGATTTTTGGGGTGCCCTGACTGTATTTGGGGTGCCCCCTGACCCAGTTTCGGGGTGCCCCCTGACCCAGTTTCGGGGTGCCCTGATCCAGTTTCGGGGTGCCCCCTGACCAAATTTCGGGGTGCCCCCTGACCCAATTTCGGGGTGCCCCCTGACCCAGTTTCGGGGTGCCCTGACCCAATTTCGGGGTGCCCCCTGACCCAGTTTCGGGGTGCCCCCTGACCCAATTTCGGGGTGCCCCCTGACCCAGTTTCGAGGTGCCCCCTGACCCCAATTTCGGGGTGCCCTGACCCAATTTCAGGGTGCCCTGACCCAGTTTCGGGGTGCCCTGACCCAATTTCGGGGTGCCCCCTGACCCAATTTCGGGGTGCCCTGACCCAGTTTCGGGGTGCCCCCTGACCCAATTTCGGGGTGCCCCCCTGACCCAGTTTCGGGGTGCCCCCTGACCCAATTTCGGGGTGCCCTGACCCAGTTTCGGGGTGCCCCCTGACCCAATTTCGGGGTGCCCCCAGGAAGCTCTGCCAGCACTGCAAGTGCCCGCGGGGGGAGCACGTGGGGGGCGGGGTCCCCCCGGCCCTGCAGGGGGTCCTGGCCCGGCTGCTCCCCGACTCCCACCCCCCCCCCCGGCTCCGAGGACTCGGGGGGCTCGGCCGAGGAGTTCGCCTGGGCCCCCCCCGGCCTCAGCCCTGACCAGGTAACCCCCGCTGCCCCCCCCCGGGACCCCCCAAACCCCCCGAGGGATGGAGACCCCCACCCCATCTGAGCCCCCCAAAATGTCCTGACCCCCCCTGAGCCCTGCACAGACCCCAAATTCCCCCCTCGGGACCCCCAAAAACCCCTCAGGGGATGAAGCCCCCCCCCCAATCCCTGTACCCCCCCCATCTGTGCCCCCCCACCCACCCCCGAGACCCCCAAAACGCCCCAAGGGTTGAAGCCCCCCCATCTGTGCCCCCCAAAATGTCCTGACCCCCCCCGGGACCCCCCTGAGCCCTGCACAGACCCCAAATTCCCCCCTCGGGACCCCCGAAACCCCCGAGGGATGGACCCCCCCCCATCTGTGCCCCTCAAAATGTTCTGACCCCCCCAGGCCCCCCTGAGCCCACCCCCCCCCCCCATCCAGGACCCCCCCAGGCCCCCCCAAACCCCCAGGTGTGTCAGTTCCCTCACTTCTCCCGTGAAGCCCCGCCCTATTAAGCCCCGCCCCGCTAAGCCCCACCCCCTGGCCAGGTGTGTCAGTTCTTCTCGCTGCTCCCGTTAAGCCCCGCCCCATTAAGCCCCGCCTCCCAGGTGTGTCAGTTCCCTCACTTCTCCCGTTAGCCCCGCCCCGCTAAGCCCCGCCCCCCAGCTGTGCCAGTTCTTCTCGCTGCTCCCGTTAGCCCCGCCCCGCTAAGCCCCGCCCCGCTAGCCCCGCCCCGCTAAGCCCCGCCCCCCCAGGTGTGTCAGTTCTTCTCGCTGCTCCCATTAGCCCCGCCCCGCTAAGCCCCGCCCCGCTAGCCCCGCCCCTCTAAGCCCCGCCCCCCAGGTGTGTCAGTTCTCTCGCTGCTCCCGCTAAGCCCCGCCCCGCTAAGCCCCGCCCCGCTAAGCCCCGCCCTCCCAGGTGTGCCAGTTCTTCTCGCTGCTTCCGTTAGCCCCGCCCCGCTAAGCCCCGCCCCCCAGGTGTGTCAGTTCTTCTCGCTGCTCCCATTAGCCCCGCCCCGCTAAGCCCCGCCCCCCAGGTGTGTCAGTTCTTCTCGCTGCTCCCATTAGCCCCGCCCCGCTAAGCCCCGCCCCGCTAAGCCCCGCCCCCCCCAGGTGTGCCAGTTCTTCTCGCTGCTCCCGTTAGCCCCGCCCCGCTAAGCCCCGCCCCGCTAGCCCCGCCCCTCTAAGCCCCGCCCCCCAGGTGTGTCAGTTCTCTCGCTGCTCCCGCTAAGCCCCGCCCCGCTAAGCCCCGCCCCGCTAAGCCCCGCCCTCCCAGGTGTGCCAGTTCTTCTCGCTGCTTCCGTTAGCCCCGCCCCGCTAAGCCCCGCCCCCCCAGGTGTGCCAGTTCTTCTCGCTGCTCCCGTTAGCCCCGCCCCGCTAAGCCCCGCCCCATTAGCCCCGCCCCGCTAAGCCCCGCACCCCAGGTGTGCCAGTTCTTCTCGCTGCTCCCGTTAGCCCCGCCCCGCTAAGCCCCCGCCCCGCTAGCCCCCCCCGCCCCGCTAAGCCCCGCCCCCCCCCAGGTGTGCCAGTTCTTCTCGCTGCTCCCCCCCTCGCTGGTGCCGCGGCTCCGCAGTCCCGGGGAGCGGCACCGGCTCCGGGAGCTGCTGCGGCAGCTGCCCCCGCACGACCTCGAGGTGAGCGGGGGCCGGGGGGCTGGGGGGGCTCCCGAGGGGCTGGGGGGGCTCCCGAGGGGCTGGGGGGGCTCCCGAGGGGCTGGGGGTTTCCGGGGGGTCCTGAGGGTCTGGGGGGTCCCGAGGGTCTGGGGGGTCCAGGGGATCTGGGGTGTTCCGGGGGCTCCCGAGGGTCTGGGGGGTCCAGGGGATCTGGGGTGTTCCGGGGGCTCCCGAGGGTCTGGGGGGTCCCGAGGGTCTGGGGGGGTCCAGGGGATCTGGGGTGTTCCGGGGGCTCCCCGAGGGTCTGGGGGGTCCCGAGGGTCTTGGGGGGTTCCGGGGGGCTCCCGAGGGTCTGGGGGCTCCCCAGGGTCTGGGGAGTCCCGAGGGTCTGGGGGGGTCCAGGGGATCTGGGGTGTTCCGGGGGCTCCCCAGGGTCTGGGGGTCCCGAGGGTCTGGGGGTCCGGGGGGTCCTGTGGGTCCCGGAGGCTCCAGGGAATCTGGGGGGTTCTGGGGGCTCCCGAGGGGTCTGGGGGTTCCAAGGGATCTGGGGGTCCCAGGGGGTCTGGGGGGTTCCAAGGTTCTGGGGGTCCAGGGGTCCTGAGGGTCTGGGGGGGTCCGGGGGATCCTGGGGGTCTCAGGGGGGGTTATGAGAGTTCTGGGTGTCTGGGGGTCTTGGGGGGTCCTGAGGGTCTGGGGGGGGTCCGGGTGTCTGGGGGGGGGTCTGGGGGGTTCCAGGGGATCCTGGGGGTCTCAGGGGTTTTGAGGGTTCTGGGGGGGTCCCGAGGATCCAGGGGGTCTGGGGGGGGTTCTTGGGGGTCTGGGGGGTTTCAGGAGTCCTGAGGGGTCTGGGGGGGTCTCGGGGTTGGGGAGGTTCTGGGGGGTCCCGGGGATCTGGGGGGCTCCAGGGAGTCCTGAGGATCCAGGGGTTCCATAAGTCTGGGAGGCCCTGGGGGGTCTGGGGGGTCCAGGGGGTCCCAGAGGTCCCGGGGGTCTGGGGGCTCCAGGGAATCCGGGGGGTCCCGGGCGGTTCTGGTGGTCTGGGGAGGTCAGGGGGTTTCCAGGGGTCTGGGGGTCCAGAGGGTCCCAGGAGGGTCTTGGGGGTCTGAGGGAGTCCTGAGTATCCCGGGGGTTCCGAGGGTCCGGGGGGGTCTGAGGGTCTGGAGGGTCTTGGGGGTCTGGGGGAGTCCTGAATATCCCGGGGGTCCCGAGTGTCTGGGGGAGTCCTGGGGGTCTGGGGGGTCTTGGGGGTCTGGGGGAGTCCTGAATATCCCGGGGGTCCCGGGTGTCTGGGGGAGTCCTGGGGGTCTGGGGGGTTCTGGGAGTCCTGGGGGGTCCAGGAGTCCTGGGGTCTCAGGGGTTCTGGGGGGGGTCCGGGGGGTTCCAGGGTTCTGGGGCTCCAGGGGTCTTGGAGGTCCTGGGGGGTCCTGACGGTCTGGGGGTCCCGGGGGATCTGGGGGGTCCCGGGGGGTCTAGGGGTCCAGGGGGGTCCTGAGGGTCTGGGGGCTTCAGGGGTCTTGGGGGTCCGGGGGGGGTCCCAGGGTTTGGGGGGGGTTTGGGGGTTCTGGGTGAACCAGGGGCTCTGGGGAGTCCCGGGGGGTCCTGAGGGTCTGGGGGGTTCTGGGGGATCTGGGGGTATCCCGGTGTCTGGGGGTCCTGGGGGGTCCCAGGGTTCTGGGGGTCCTGGGGGGTCCTGGAGGGGCCAGGGGGTCCTGGGGGTCCCGGGGGTTTTAGGGCTTCCAGGGGGGTCTCGGGATCAGGGGGGTTCCTGGGGGTCCAGGGGATCTGGGGGGGTCCTGGGGGGTCCTGGGGGTGCCAGAGGGTCCCGAGGGTCTGGGGGGTTCCAGGGAGTCTGGGGGGGTCTTGGAGGGTCCAGGGGGTTCAAGGGGTCTGGGGGGTTTTTTGGGGGTCTGGGGGCTCAGGGGATTCTGGGGGTGTGGGGGGTTCAGGGGGTCTGGGGGGTCCTGGGAGGTCCTGGAGGGGCTGGGGGATCCGGGGGGTCCCGGGGGGTTTTGGGGCACTTTTGGGTTATTTCAGGACATTTTGGGGTAGTTTGGGTTATTTGAGGTCATTTTTGGGGCACTTTGCGTTGACCAGGGGCATTTTTGGGGTAGTTTGGGTTTTTTGAGGTCATTTTTGGGGTGCTTTGCGTTGTTTGAGGACGTTTTTGGGGTGGGTTTGGGTGTTCAAGGACGTTTTTGGGTGCTTTCAGGTTGTTTGAGGGTTTTTAGGGGGCACTTTTGGGTTATTTGAGAGCATTTTTGGGGTGATTTGGGTTATTTGAGGGCATTTTTGGGGCACTTTTGGGTTATTTGAGGTCATTTTTTGGGTGCTTTGCGTTGACCAGGGGCATTTTTTGGGTGCTTTGGGTTGTTTGAGGGCGTTTTTGGGGTAGTTTGGGTTATTTGAGGCCATTTTGGGGGTGGGTTTGGTGTCTCTAGGTAGTTTTGAGATATTTTGGGGGGATTTGGGGGATTTTTGGGGTGGGTTTGGGCTATTTGAGGCCATTTTTGGTGTCTCTAGGAAGTTCTGAGGTATCTTTGGGGGATTTTTGGGGTGGTCTGAGGCTCTCCCCCCCCTCTCCAGCCCCAGTTCTGCCACGACCTGGACGAGGTCGAGCGTCGGGAACTGAAACTTTTCGCCCAACGCCGAAAACGGGAGAATTTGGGCCAAGGGAGCGTCCGAGCCCTCCCCCTCAGCAGCGAGGGGGCCGTCTGCCAGCAGGTGGGGGCACCCCAAAAAAGGGCACCCCAAAAAAAGGGCACCCCAAAAAAAAGGCACCCCAAAAAGGCACCCCAAAAAAAGGACCCTAAAAAGGGCACCCCAAAAAAGGACCCCAAAAAGGGCACCCCAAAAAGGGCACCCCAAAAAAAGGACACCCCAAAAAGGGCACCCCAAAAAAAGGGCACCCCAAAAAGGACCCTAAAAAGGGCACCCAAAAACGGCACCCCAAAAAAAGGACCCCAAAAAGGGCACCCAAAAAGGACCCCAAAAAGGGCACCCCAAAAAAAGGGCACCCCAAAAAAAGGACCCTAAAAAGGGCACCCAAAAAGGACCCCAAAAAGGGCACCCCAAAAAAAGGGCACCCCAAAAAGGGCACCCCAAAAAGGGCACCCCAAAAAAAGGGCACCCCAAAAAGGGCACCCTAAAAAGGGCACCAAAAAGGGCACCCAAAAAGGGCACCCCAAAAAACGACCCCAAAAACGAGCACCCCAAAAACAAGCACCCCAAAAAGGGCACCCAAAAAGGGCACCCAAAAACAAGCACCCCAAAAAAAGGGCACCCCAAAAAAAGGACCCTAAAAAGGGCACCAGAAACTGCACCCCAAAAAAAGGACCCCAAAAAGGGCACCCCAAAAAGGGCACCCTAAAAAAGGGCACCCCAAAAAAAGGGCACCCCAAGAAGGGCACCCCAAAAACGAGCACCCCAAAAAAAGGGCACCCCAAAAACGAGCACCCCAAAAACGAGCACCCAAAAAAAGGGCACCCCAAAAAAAGGACCTCAAAAAGGGCACTCCAAAAAAAGGACACCCCAAAAACGGCACCCCAAAAAAGGACACCCCAAAAAGGGCACCCCAAAAAAAGGACCCTAAAAATGGCACCCTAAAAATCACAGCCCAAAAAATGAGCGCCCTAAAATGGCACCCAAAAAGGGCACCCCAAAAAAAAGGACCCTAAAAAGGGCACCCAGAAACGGCACCCCAAAAAAGGGCACCCCAAAAAAACGGCACTCCAAAAACAAGCACCCCAAAAAAAGGGCACCCCAAAAACAAGCACCCCAAAAAAAGGCACCCAAAAAAGGACCCCAAAAATGGCACCCTAAAAATCACACCCCAAAAATGAGCGCCCTAAAACGGCACCCAAAAAATCGCACCCCAAAAAAAAGGACCCGAAAAATCACCCCCAAAAACGACATCCCAAAAAGGGCACCCTAAAAATGGCACCCCAAAAATCACACCCCAAAAATCACACCCCAAAAATGAGCGCCCTAAAATGGCACCCAAAAAGGGCACCCTAGAAACGGCACCCCAAAAAAAGGACCCCAAAAACAGGCCGAAAATGGGCACCCCAAAAACGAGCACCCCCCCAAAAAAAAGGACCCCAAAAACGGCACCCCAAAAATGAACACCCTAAAAGGGCCCCCAAAAACGGCACCCCTAAAAAAGGCACCCTAAAAAGGGCACCCTAAAAAGGGCACCCCTAAAAAAGGCACCCTAAAAAGGGCACCCTAAAAAGGGCACCCCCCAAAATGGGCCGAAAACGGCACCCCAAAAATGAGCACCCTAAAATGGCACCCCAAAAAAGGCACCCCAAAAATGAGCACCCTAAAATGGCACCCCAAAACGGGCACCCCAAAAAAGGCACCCCAAAAATGAGCACCCTAAAAGTGAGGACCCCAAAAACGGGAATCCCATAACGGCACCCCAAAAATGGCACCCCAAAAATGGGGGTGGGAAGCCCCAAAATGAGGGGGACCCCCAAAGGGGGAGCGGGGATGGGAACGTTCGTGGGGGTCCCCAAATCAGAGGGAGGGGACCCCAAAACCGGGGGTGAGGGACCCCAAAACCGGGCGGGGGCTGTAAATGGGGGGGTGCACCCCAAATTCCCGGGATGCCTCGGCCCCCTGTTATGAGGGGTGGGGGCTAGAACCGGGGGGGTTACACCCCAATTCCCGGTGCCCCCCGACACCCCCGGGATGAGGGTTGGGGGCTCTACCGGGGGTCCCACTCCAATTCCCGGTTGGGGGCTGTACCGGGGTTCCCAGTCCCCGGTGGGGGCTGTACCGGGGGTCCCCCCATCCCCGGTGGGGGCTGTACCGGGGGTCTCACCCCAATTCCCGGTGGGGGCTGTACCGGGGGTCCCCCCGTCCCCGGTGGGGGCTGTACCGGGGGTCCCCCGTCCCCGGTGGGGGCTGTACCGGGGGGTCCCACCCCAATTCCCGGTGGGGGCTGTACCGGGGGTCCCCCCGTTCCCGGTGGGGGCTGTACCGGGGGTCCCCCCGTTCCCAATGGGGGCTGTACCGGGGGTCCCCCCGTTCCCGGTGGGGGCTGTACCGGGGGTCCCCCCGTTCCCGGTGGGGGCTGTACCGGGGGTCTCCCCCCGTTCGGCGCCCCCTGACCCGTGTCCCGCAGTGCGGGGCCGCGGTGCGCGGCGGGGCGCTGGCGGTGTTCGCGGCGCGGGCCGGGCTCGGGCTGTGCTGGCACCCGCGCTGCTTCCGCTGCCAGCAGTGCCAGCAGCCGCTCGTGGACCTGATCTACTTCTGCCCCGGCGGCGGCGGGCGGCTGCTGTGCGGGCGGCACCACGGCGACAGCGTGCGACACCGCTGCCCCGGCTGCGACGAGGTGCGGGGGGCATGGGGTGGGCATGGGGGATGTGGGGTGCGGGATGTGGGGTGGGGACGGGGGATGTGGGGTGCGGGATGCGGGGTGGGGATGGGGGCTGTGGGGTGGGGGAGTTAGGGGGTGCTCAGTGTGGTTATGGGGTGGCACCACGGGGACAGCGTGTGACACCGCTGCCCCGGCTGCGACGAGGTGCGGGGGGGATATGGGGTGGGCATGGGGGATGTGGGGTGGGGATGGGGGATGTGGGGTGGGGATGGGGGATGTGGGGTGGGGATGGGGAGTTAGGGGGTGCTCACTGTGGTTATGGGGTGGCACCATGGGGACAGCATGTGACACTGCTGCCCCGGCTGCGACAAGGTGCGGGGGATATGGGGTGGGCATGGGGGATGTGGGGTGGGGATGGGGGATGTGGGGTGGGGGAGTTAAGGGGTGCTCAGTGTGGTTATGGGGTGGCACCATGGGGACAGCGTGTGACACTGCTGCCCCGGCTGCGACAAGGTGCGGGGGGGGATATGGGGGATGTGGGGTGGGGGAGTTAGGGGGTGGGGATGGGGGATGTGAGGTGGGGATGGGATGGGGATGGGGGATATGGGATGGGGATGGGGGATATGGGGTGGGGATGGGTTTCTGAGGGGTGGTTATGGGGTGCTGGGATGTGGTTATGGGGTCCTTGGTCTGGTTATGGGGTGCTGAGGGTGCTTATGGGGTGCTGCCAGTGGTTATGGGGTGGTTTTGGGGTGCTCAATGGGGCTATGGGGTGGTTATGGGGTGCTATCAGTGGTTATGGGGTGGCACCAGGAGACAGCGTGTGGCACTGCTGCCCTGTTGCGAGGAGGTGAGGGGGGTGTGGGGTGGGGGATATGGGGTGCTATGGGCAGTTATGGGGTGCTGGGGGTGTTTATGGGGTGCTCAGTGTGGCTATGGGGTGCTGGGGATGTTTATGGGGTGCTCAGTGTGGTTATGGGGTGCTCAGTGTGGTTATGGGGTGCTATGGGCAGTTATGGGGTGCTGAGGGTGCTTATGGGGTGCTCAGTGTGGTTATGGGGTGGTTGTGGGGGGATATGGGGTGGTTATGGTGTGCTGGGAGCAGTTATGGGGTGCTGGGGGTGCTTATGGGGTGCTCAGTATGGTTATGGGGTGGTTGTGGGGGGATATGGGGTGGTTATGGTGTGCTGGGAGCAGTTATGGGGTGCTGGGGGTGCTTATGGGGTGCTCAGTGTGGGTATGGGGTGCTGTCAATGGTTATGGGGTGGCACCACGGGGACAGCGTGCGAGGAGGTGAGGGGGGTGTGGGGCGGGGATGGGGGATACGGGGTGGGGATGGGGTCCTCAGGGAGGTTATGGGGTGCTGGGAGCAGTTATGGGGTGGGGATGGGGTACTATGGACAGTTATGGGGTGCTTACTGTGGTTATGGGGTGCGAGGAGCAGCTATGGAGTGCTGTGGGTGGCTATGGGGTCCTCAGGGTGGTTATGGGGTGCTGGGAGCAGTTATGGGGTGCTGAGGGCAGTTATGGGGTGCTGTGGGTGGCTATGGGGTCCTCAGGGAGGTTATGGGGTGCTGGGAGCAGTTATGGGGTGGGGATGGGGTACTATGGACAGTTATGGGGTGCTCAGGGTGGTTATGGGGAGCTGGGAGCAGCTATGGGGTGGTTGTGGGGTGCTGAGGCTGGGTATGCAGTGGTTATAGGGTGGATATGGGGTGCTATCAGTGGTTGTGGGGTGGGGATGGGGTACTATGGGCAGTTATGGGGTGCTCAGGGTGGCTATGGGGTGCTGGGAGCAGTTGTGGGGTGGATATGGGGTGCTATCAGTGGTTATGGGGCGCTCAGGGTGGGTATGGGGTGGCCATGGGGTGCTCAGTGTGGTTATGGGGTGGTTGTGGGGGGATATGGGGTGGTTGTGGGGTGCTGGGAGCAGTTATGGGGTGCTGAGGGTGGTTATGGGGGGCCGAGGGGTTCTTTGGGTGCTGGGCACCCCCACATCCCCCCTTGGTTCCCCCCACCTGATTTCGGGGGTCTCAGGGGGTCTCAGTGCCCCTGACCCCCCCGTGCCCCCTCCCCAGCTGATTTTGGGGGTCTCAGGGGGTCTCAGTGCCCCTGACCCCCCCCGTGCCCCCTCCCCAGCTGATTTTGGGGGTCTCTGGCGGTCTCTGGGGGTCTCAGTGCCCCTGACCCCCCCCGTGCCCCCTCCCCAGCTGATTTTCGGGGGGCTCAGGGGGTCTCAGGGGTCTCAGTGCCCCTGACCCCCCGTGCCCCCTCCCCAGCTGATTTTGGGGGTCTCAGGGGGTCTCAGGGGTCTCAGTGCCCCTGACCCCCCGTGCCCCCTCCCCAGCTGATTTTGGGGGTCTCTGGGGATCTCAGGGGGTCTCTGGGGGTCTCAGTGCCCCTGACCCCCCCGTGCCCCCTCCCCAGCTGATTTCGGGGGGCTCAGGGGGTCTCTGGGGGGCTCAGGGGGTCTCAGGGGTCTCAGTGCCCCTGACCCCCCGTGCCCCCTCCCCAGCTGATTTTGGGGGTCTCAGGGGTCTCAGTGCCCCTGACCCCCCGTGCCCCCTCCCCAGCTGATTTCGGGGGGCTCAGGGGGTCTCAGGGGGTCTCAGGGGGTCTCAGGGGTCTCAGTGCCCCTGACCCCCCGTGCCCCCTCCCCAGCTGATTTTGGGGGTCTCAGGGGGTCTCAGGGGTCTCAGTGCCCCTGACCCCCCCGTGCCCCCTCCCCAGCTGATTTTCGGGGGGCGCTGGGCCGAGGCCGGGGGGCGCCGCTGGCACCTGCGCCACCTGCGCTGCCTGGAGTGCGAGGGACCCCTGGAGCCCCAGCAGCTGCCCGGGGGGGAGGGGCAGCCCCTGTGCCCCCCCTGCCGCGCCCGCCGCGCCCACCTGTGCGACACCTGCGGGGACCCCATCGGTGAGGGGGGCTGGGGGTCCCGGGGGGCAATCTGGGGCTCCCAGGGGAACTTTTGGGGGTCCCCAGGGGCAGTTTGGGGGTCCCCAGGGGCAGTTTGGGGGTCCCCAGAGGGGTTTGAGGGTCCCCAGGGGGATTTGGGGGTCCCCAGGGGCAGTTTGGGGGTCCCTAGGGGCAGTTTGGGGGTCCCAGGGGAACTTTTGGGGGTCCCCAGGGGCAGTTTGGGGGTCCCCAGAGGGGTTTGAGGGTCCCCAGGGGGATTTGGGGGTCCCCAGGGGCAGTTTGGGGGTCCCCAGGGGCAGTTTGGGGGTCCCCAGAGGGGTTTGGGGGTCCAAGGGGGTTACCAGGGGGGTCTGAGGGTTCCGGGGGGGAAATTTGGGGGTTCCTAGGGGAAGTTTTGGGGGTCCCCAGGGCAGTTTGGGGGTCTCCAGCGGGGATTTGGGGGTCCCAGGGGGGATTTGGGGGTCACAGGGTGGGTTTGGGGGTCCCGGGGGGGAATTTGGGGGTCCCCAGGGGGGATTTGGGGGTCCCCAGGGGGGATTTGGGGGTCCCAGGGGGTCCTAAGAGGGTCCCCTAGGGCAGTTCGTCAGTGCCTGGGGAGGTTTGGGGGTCCTAAGGGGGTTCAGGGGGGGTTCGTGGGGGTCCCTTACTGTCCCCACTGTCCCCTGTGTCCCCAGAGCTGCAGGACCCCCATGTCACCCACGGGGGGCAGCACTGGCACCCCCAGTGTCCCCTCTGTCCCCACTGTCCCCTCACTGTCCCCTCACTGTCCCCTCTGTCCCCACTGTCCCTCACTGCCCCCACTGTCCCCTCACTGCCCTCACTGTCCCCTCACTGTCCCTCACTGTCCCCTGTGTCCCCAGAGCTGCAGGACCCCCACGTCACCCACGGGGGGCAGCACTGGCACCCCCAGTGTCCCCTCTGTCCCCACTGTCCCCTCACTGTCCCCTCACTGTCCCCACTGTCCCCATTGTCCCTCACTGTCCCCATTGTCCCCCCAGTCCCCTCTGTCCCCACTGTCCCCTCTGTCCCCATTGTCCCCACTGTCCCCTCTGTCCCCACTGTCCCCTCACTGTCCCCACTGTCCCTTACTGTCCCCACTGTCCCCTATGTCCCCAGAGCTGCAGGACCCCCACGTCACCCACGGGGGGCAGCACTGGCACCCCCCACTGTCCCCTCTGTCCCCTCTGTCCTCACTGTCCCTCACTGTCCCCACTGTCCCCACTGTCCCTTCTGTCCCCTCACTGTCCCCTCTGTCCCTATTGTCCCCCCACTGTCCCTTCAATGTTCCCTCTGTCCCTCACTGTCCCCCCACTGTCCCCACTGTCCCCACACTGTCCCCTCACTGTCCCCTGTGTCCCCAGAGCTGCAGGACCCCCACGTTACCCACGGGGGGCAGCACTGGCACCCCCAGTGTCCCCTCTGTCCCCTCACTGTCCCCACTGTCCCCTCACTGTCCCCTGTGTCCCCAGAGCTGCAGGACCCCCACGTCACCCACGGGGGGCAGCACTGGCACCCCCAGTGTCCCCTCTGTCCCCTCACTGTCCCCTCACTGTCCCCTCTGTCCCCTCTGTCCCCTCACTGTCCCTCACTGTCCCCTGTGTCCCCAGAGCTGCAGGACCCCCACGTCACCCACGGGGGGCAGCACTGGCACCCCCTCCCCGGCTGTTTCCGCTGCGCCCCCTGCGGGCGCCCCCTGCTGGGCCGGCCCTTCCTGCCCCGGGGGGGGCAAATCTTCTGCTCCTCCCGCTGCGCCCCCCCGGCCCCGCCCGGGCCCCGCAGCGCCCCCCGGCGGCGCTCCTGGGGAGAGGCACCCCCGGCAGGTGGGACTGGGGGGACTGGGGGGGACTGGGAGGGACTGGGAGGGACTGGGAGGGAATTGAGGGACTGGGGGAGGACGGGGAAGGGGGCTGGGAGGGGCTGGGGGGGAACTGGGAGAGCACTGGGATGGACTGGGAGGCACTGGGGAGGGGGCTGGGAGGGTGGGGGGGGAGCACTGAGAAGGGTTTGAGGGTAAAGGGTGGAACTGGGATGGACTGGGCAGAAACTGGGAGGGACTGGGGGGAACTGGAGGGGACTGGGGGGGACTGGGAGGGTTGTGGGGGGTCACTGCGGTGAACTGGGGGGGACTGGGGGGGACTGGGGTGTTCACTGGGAGGAACCGGGCAGGGTAACTGGGGCTAACTGGGACGAACTGGGCTCACCGGGCCCCTCCCCCGCAGGCTGGCAGCCCCGCTTCCGCCGGGGGGGTCCCCACCGCCACTCCCTGCCCGAGCTGGGGGCCACGCCCCGCCCCTCCCCCCATGGCCCATCCCTGCCCGAGCTGGGGGCCACGCCCCGCCCCTCCCCCACCGGCCCCTCCCTGCCCGAGCCGGGGGCCACGCCCCACCCCTCCCCCCATGGCCCCGCCCCCACCCGCCACTCCCTGCCCGAGCTGGGGGCCACGCCCCATAGCCCCTCCCCCACCCGCCCCTCCCCCCACCGCCACTCCCTGCCCGAGCTGGGGGCCACACCCCGCCCCTCCCCCACCTGCCCCTCTCCCCATGGCCCCTCCCCCACCCGCCCCTCCCCCCACCGCCACTCCCTGCCCGAGCTGGGCACCGCCCCCCGCCCCTCCCCCCCCACCTCCCCTCCCCCCCCCGGGCCCCGCCCCTCCCCCCCTCGGGGCTCCCCCCCGGCGCTGCGGCGGGGGAGGGGCCGGGGCCGCCCCCGCTGGCCTTCATCCTCCTCCTCCTCCTCCTCCTCCTCGTGGGAGGGGCTGTTCCTGGGGGAGCCCATCCCCCTCCCCCCGCAGCTCCGCCCCCCTGGAGCTTCCCCGGGCCCCGCCCAGCGACCACGGCCCCGCCCACGGCCCCGCCCCCGCGGCTGCCGCCTGGCCTGACCCCCCAGTGACTGTGACCTCTCTGTGACCTCTCTGTGACCTCTGACCTTTCCAGTGACCTCTGTGTGACCCCTCTGACCCCTCTGCTGGCCCTCTGACCTCTCTTGGTGGCCTCTACCTCAGGGACCCCCTGGTGACCTCCTGCTGCTGACCTTTGACCTTTGACCTCTGCTCTCCTCTGGGGCCTTTGCTGCTGACCTTTGACCTGCGCCCCCCTCAGGCCTGTGCTGACCTTTGACCTCTGCCCTCCCCCCGGGCTGTGACCTTTGCACTGTGACCCCCGTGGCCGCCTCAGGGACCCCCCGACCTGTGCCCGGTGACCTTTGACCCCTCGAGCGCAGCTTTAATAAAGGGGCGGAGCCCCCGTTGGTCCCCGGTGTCCTTGGAGCCGCGGTGCCGTGAGGGGGGGCCGGGGCGGGCTCGGGGTGAGCCCCGGAGGGGCCCGAAGCCCCCGGAGCCGCCATTTTGAGCGGCGAACCCCCAAAAACAGCGCGGGGCCGCCGCCCCCCCCAACATGGCGGCGCCCATGCGGCTCCCGCGCCGCGCGCGTCGCTTTCCCGCGCGGTGATTGGCCGAGCGCCCGCGCCGTCCCGGCAGCCGATTGGTCGGGATGGGGTCATGGCCGGCGGAAAGGGCGGGGGGTTACCGGGGCAACGGGGGCGGGGCCAAGGTGGCAGAGCGGTCACGTGAGCGGCGCGAGGCCGGCGGCGGCTTCCGGTGGGAGCCGGGACCGAACTGGGACCGAACTGGGGTAACTGGGACCGAACTGGGACCGGACTGGGGGAACTGGGCACGAACTGGGGTAACTGGGACCGGACTGGGACCGGACTGGGGTAACTGGGACCGAACTGGGACCGGACTGGGGTAACTGGGAGCGAACTGGGACCGAACTGGGGTAACTGGGACCGAACTGGGACCGGACTGGGGTAACTGGGACCGGACTGGGACCGAACTGGGGTAACTGGGACCGAACTGGGACCGGACTGGGGGAACTGGGACCGAACTGGGACCGGACTGGGGGAACTGGGACCGAACTGGGACCGAACTGGGGGAACTGGGACCGGACTGGGGCTGAACTGGGAACAAACTGGGACCGGACTGGGGTAACTGGGACCGGACTGGGTAACTGGGACCGAACTGGGACTGAACTGGGGGAACTGTGACCGGACTGGGGTAACTGGGACCAGACTGGGACCGGACTGGGGTAACTGGGACCGAGCTGGGGTAACTGGGGCTGACGGGGTTCCGGGTGGTTCCGGGTGGTTCCGGGGCTCTCCGGGCGGTTCCGGTCTCCTTTGCCGGTTCCGGGGCTGTCCCGGCAGCTCTCGGGGCTCTCCCCGGTGCCCGAGGGGTTTCCCGGGACATCGGGGGGTCTCGGGAGGTCCCGGTCTGTCCCCAGCGTGTCCCCGGTGCATTCCCGGTTATCCCCGTGTTCCCTGCCCCCACCCGGTGTCCCGGTGTGTCCCCAGTGCGGACCCCCTGTCCCGGTGCTGTCCCGGTGCTGTCCCCGCTATCCCGGCTGCTGAGCCCTGTCCCGTGCCCCCAGCCCATGTCCCCGGTGTGTCCCCAGTCTGTCCCGGTGCCGACCCGGTGCTGCCCCCAGTGCTCCCGGTGCTGTCCCGGTGTGACCCCTGTCCCGGGGCTGTCCCCAGTGTTCCCGTGCTGTCCCCTGTACCGGTGTGACCTTGGTGCTGTCCCCAGTGTCCCCTGTCCCCAGTGTCCCGGCCATGCCACTGCCCGTGGCTCTCCGGTCTGACCCGGGTGCTGACCCCCTGTCCCGGTGCTGTCCCGGTGCTGTCCCCGGTGTCCCGGTGCTGTCCCCAGTGTCCCCGGTGTATCCCCTGTCCCGGTGTGACCCCAGTGTCCCCGTGCTGTCCCGGTGCTGTCCCCAGTGTCCCGGTGCTGTCCCCAGTGTCCCGGTGTGACCCCTGTCCCGGTGCTGTCCCCGGTGTCCCGGTGCTGTCCCAGTGCTGACCCGTGTCCCCTGTCCCGGTGCTGTCCCCAGTGTCCCCGGTGTGTCCCCTGTCCCGGTGTGACCCCGGTGTCCCGGTGCTGTCCCTGGTGTCCCCGCTGTCCCAGCCATGCCGCTGCCCGTGGCTCTCCAGTCCCGCCTGGCCAAGCGGGGGCTGCTCAAGCACGTGGAGCCCGGTGAGAGGGGGCGGGGCTTGGGGCTGGGGGTGTGGCCAGAGTAGGGTGTGGGCGTGGCCTGGGTGTGCCCGACTCCAGACCCCGAGTTCACGGTGGCAGGGTGGGGGCGGGGTTAAGGGCAGTGGGCGGGACTAGGTAGGGATGGGCGGGGCTGGGCAGTGGGCGGGGTTAAGGGTAATCGGCCGGGTTATGGGTGGTGGGCGGGGCTAGGGGGAGTGGGCAGGATATGGGAAAGTAGGCGGGGTTAGGCACAGTGGGCGGGGTTGGGGCAGTTGGGGTTGGGGCAGTGGGTGGGGCTAGGAGCAGTGGGTGGAGCCAGACAATGCCCCCAGAGCCTCGGGGTGGAGCATTCCATGGAGTGGGACAGTGGGCGGGGCTAAGGGCAGTGGGCGTGGTTCTGAGTTCTGGGTTGTGTTCTTAGCTGGGGCGGGGCTAAGGGCAGTGGGTGGGGCTCAGCTGTGGGTGTGGCTCTGGGCAGGGGGTGGCTCAGATGTGGGTGTGGCTCTGGTCTGTGGGCGGGGCTCTCATCCCAGCCCCACCCCAGATCAATGCAAAGAACTGGAGGAGGGCTGGGGCTGTGGGTGGGGCAGTGGGCGGGGCTTGGGATGGTGGGTGTGTCAGTGGGCAGAGCAGTGGGTGGGGTTTGGGTGGTGGGTGTGGGAGTGGGTGTGGCAGTGGGCAGGGTCTGGAATGGTGGGTGTGGCAGTGGCTTTGTTGGGGCGGGGCAGTGGGCGGGTGTGGGGGCTGTGGGTGTGGCAGTGGGTGGGGTCAGTCTGACAGCCCCACCCAGAGCCCATGGAGGAGTGGGGGCAGTGGGTGTGGTTTGGGCAGTGGGCGGGGTTTGGGTCTGTGGGTGTGGCAGTGGGTGTGTGAGGGGCGGGGCAGTGGGCGGGGCCAGTCTGACACCCCGCCCAGAGCCCGAGGAGGAGATCATCGCTGAGGATTGGGGCAGTGGGTGTGGTTTGGGCAGTGGGTGGGGTTTGGGGTGGTGGGTGTGGCAGTGGGTGTGTGAGGGGCGGGGCAGTGGGCGGGGCCAGTCTGACGCCCCGCCCAGAGCCCGAGGAGGAGATCATCGCTGAGGATTACGACGACGCCCACGTGGATTACGAGGCCTCGCGGCTCGAGGGGCTGATGCCGCCCTGGTACAAAGTCATCGACCCCACCTGGTGAGACCCTCCCCCACCTGGTGAGACCCTCCCCCTCTCGGTGAGACCCTCCCCCACCTGGTGAGACCCTCCCCCTCTCAGTGAGACCCTCCCCCACCCAGTGAGACCCTCCCCCACCTGGAGAGACCCTCCCCCTCTCAGTGAGACCCTCCCCCACCTGGAGAGACCCTCCCCCACCTGGTGAGACCCTCCCCCAACCAGTGAGACCCTCCCCCACCCGGTGAGACCCTCCCCCACCCGGTGAGACCCCCCTGCCAGCTTTAGGGACCCCCCCAGTTCTATAGGGGCTCTGTAGGGTCCATAGGGCTCTATAGGATTCTTAGAGCCCCCCAGCGCTCTATGGGGCCCTCTCTGGGCTCTGTAGGGTCCATAGGGCCCCCCAGGGCTCTGTAGGGTCTGTAGGGTCCATAGGGCTCTATGGGGTCTATAGGGCCCCCCATGGCTCTGTAGGGTCTGTAGGGTCCATAGGGCTCTATAGGGTCCATAGGGCCCCCCAAGGCTCTATAGGCTCTGTAGGGCCCCCCATGGCTCTGTAGAGTCCATGGGGCCCTATAGGATCCATAGAGCCTCCTATGGCTCTATAGGCTCTGTAGGGCCCCTCATGGCTCTATAGGGTATGTGGGGTTCCCTCATGGCTCTATAGGGTATGTGGGGTTCCCTCATGGCTCTATAGGGTATGTGGGGCTCCCTCATGGCTCTGTAGGGTCCATAGGGCCCCCTATGGCTCTATAGGGTATGTGGGGTTCTGTAGGGCCCATAGAGCTCTGTAAGGTCCATAGGGCCCTCTCTGGGCTCTATAGGGCCCATAGGGCCCCCCATGGCTCTGTAGGGTATGTGGGGCTCCCTCATGGCTCTATAGGGCCCATAGGGCCCCCCATGGCTCTGTAGGGTATGTGGGGCTCCCTCATGGCTCTATAGGGCCCATAGGGCTCTGTAAGGTCTGTAGGGCCCTCTCTGGGCTCTATAGAATTCATAGAGCCTCCTATGGCTCTGTAGGGTCCATAGAGCTCTGTAGGGTCCATAGGCCATACCATTCTCCCCCCATGCCCCCCCCCCACTCCTATAGGATCCAAAGAGCTCTGTAGGGTCCATAGGCCCCCCCCGGGCCCTATAGGATCCACCCCATCCCCCCTCATTCCTGCCCCCCCCGGCCCTATAGGATCCATACCATCCCCTCCCATGGCCCCTCTCCACCCCTATAGGATCCATAGAGCTCTGTAGGGTCCATAGCCCCCCATGGCCCCCCCCACCCCTGTAGGATCCATAGAGATCTATAGGATCCCTAGGCCCCCCCTATGCCCTATAGGATCTATGCCACCCCCCCCCAGCCCTATAGGATCCATCTCATCCCCTGTTCCCATCCCCAGCCCTATAGAATCCACCCCCCATGGTCCCCCCGGCCCTATAGGATCCATCCCCCATGGCCCCCCCGGCCCTATAGAATCCATACCCCCTGCACCCCCAGCCCTATAGAATCCACCCCCCATGGCCCCCCCCCGGCCCTATAGAATCCATCCCCCCCTGCCCCCCCGGCCCTATAGAATCCATCCCCCCATGGCCCCCCCAGCCCTATAGAATCCATCCCCCCATGGCCCCCCCAGCCCTATAGAATCCATCCCCCATGCCCCCGCCAGCCCTATAGAATCCACCCCCCATGGCCCCCCCAGCCCTATAGAATCCATCCCCCCATGGCCCCCCCAGCCCTATAGAATCCATCCCCCATGCCCCCCCCGGCCCTATAGAATCCACCCCCCATGGCCCCCCCGGCCCTATAGAATCCACCCCCCATGGCCCCCCCGGCCCTATAGGATCCATCCCCCTGCCCCCCCCGGCCCTATAGAATCCATTCCCCTGCCCCTCCAGCCCTATAGGATCCACCCCCCATTCCCACCCCCGGCCCTATAGAATCCATACCCCCTGCCCCCCCAGCGGGCTGCCCTACTACTGGAACGTGGACACGGACCTGGTGTCGTGGCTGTCCCCGAGCGACCCCAACTCCGTCATCACCAAACCCGCCCGGAGAGCGCGGGGGGCGGCAGGTGGGCACCCCGAAACCGGGGGGACCCCAAAACTGGGGGGGACCCCAAAACCCGGGGGGACCCCAAACTTGGGTGGGGGGGCCTAAAACCTGGGGGGGACCCCAAATCGGAGGGGAACTGGTGGGGATCCCCAAAACTGGGGGTGGGGGTCCCAAAAATCTAGGGGTGTCCCCAAAATCCTGGGGAGGAGCCCAAAAACTGGGAGGGTCCCTAAAACCCCTAAGGGGGGGGGCCCAAAATCCCGGGGGGAACTGAGAGGGTCCCCAAAACCTTGTGGGGGGAATTGGGGAGTCCCCAAAATTCAGGGGGGTCCCCAAAACTCCGTGAGGGAATGTGGAGCTCCCCAAACCTTTTGGGGGGGGGAGGGGGCTCTTAAAACCTCGCAGGTGGGGCTGGGGGTCCCCAAAACCCCGGGGGTGAACTGGGGGTCCCCAAAACCCCGGGGAGGGTCTGGGGAGGTCCCCCCCAAACCCTGGGTGGGGCGGGGGGGGGTCCCCAAAATCCTGCAGGAGGAACCAAGGGGATCACCAAAACGCCATGGGGGGATCCGGGGGGGGGAAAGGGGGGGTCCCCAAACCTCAGGGGGTTCTGGGGGGTCCCTCCGGGAGATTTGGGGACCCCCAGCCCCCCCTGAGCCCCCCGTGGGCCCGCAGAGGCCGAGGAGCCCCCCGAGAAGGAGGAGGCGCCGCGGGAGCGCCGCGGGCACCGGCGCGAGGAGCTGGCCCCCTACCCCAAGGGCAAGAAAGGTACCGGGAGGGGGGGGGGTCCCCCCGAATTTTGGGGGGCTCCGAGGGCATCTCAGGGGTTTCCAGAGAGGTTTTGGGGGGTTCTGCAGGGAGTCCCGGGATTTTGGGGGGTTTCCAGGGTTCTGGGGGGATTCCCCCAGGATTTTGGGGGGCTCTGAGAATTCCGGGGGGGGAATTTGGGGGTCTCCCCAAGATTTCGGGGGGCTCCGAGGAGGGGGGGGTCCCCTGGATTTCGTGGGGCTTTGGGCATTCTGGGGCAATTCCTCATGATTCTGGGAGGCTCTGAGTGTTTGGGGGGGATTCTCCTGGGAATTTGGGGGGCTCTGGGGGGGATTCCCCCAGGATTTCAAGGGGCTCTGAGTGTTTGGGGGGGATTCTCCTGGGAATTTGGGGGGCTCTAGGGGGGATTCCCCCAGGATTTCAAGGTGCTCTGAGTGTTTGGGGGGGATTCTCCTGGGAATTTGGGGGGCTCTGAGGAGGGTCCTGGGGATTTCAGGGGGGTTCCAGGGGGGCTCCCCAGGGATTTTGGAGGGCTCCGAGGGGGGGGTCCCCGTGGATTTTGGGGGTCTCCGGGGGGTCCCCGTGGATTTTGGGGGGCTCTGGAGGGGGTCCCTGGGATTTTGGGGGCTCTGAGAAGGGTCCTGGGGGTTCCAGGGGGGATTCCCCTGGGATTTTGAGAGCTCCGAGTGGGGGGGGGGTCCCTGGGATTTTGGGAGCTCCGAGGGGGGGTCCCCGTGGATTTTGGGGGTCTCCGGGGGGTCCCCATGGATTTTGGGAGCTCTGAGGGGGGGTCCCTGTGGATTTTGGGGATCTCCGGGGGGGTGGTCCCGTGGATTTTGGGGGGCTCCGGAGGGGGTCCCTGGGATTTTGGGGGCTCTGAGGAGGGTCCTGGGGATTTCAGGGGGGTTCCAGGGGGGATTCCCCTGGGATTTTGGGAGCTCCCAGGGGGAATCTCCATGGATTTTGGGGGGGTTCCAGGGGGGATTCCCCTGGGATTTTGAGAGCTCCGAGTGGTGGGGGGTCCCGTGGATTTTGGGAGCTCCCAGGGGGGGTCCCCGTGGATTTTGGGGGGCTCCGGAGGGGGTCCCTGTGGATTTTGGGGGCCCCGAGGAGGGTCCTGGGGATTTCAGGGGGGTTCCAGGGGGGCTCCCCAGGGATTTTGGAGGGCTCCGAGGGGGGGGTCCCCGTGGATTTTGGGGGTCTCCAGGGGGTCCCCGTTGATTTTGAGGGGCTCTGGAGGGGTCCCTGGGATTTTGGGGGCTCTGAGAAGGGTCCTGGGGGTTCCAGGGGGGATTCCCCTGGGATTTTGAGAGCTCCGAGTGGTGGGGGGTCCCGTGGATTTTGGGAGCTCCCAGGGGGGGTCCCCGTGGATTTTGGGGGGCTCCGGAGGGGGTCCCTGGGATTTTGGGGGCTCTGAGGAGGGTCCTGGGGATTTCAGGGGGGTTCCAGGGGGGATTCCTCTGGGATTTTGGGAGCTCCGAGGGGGGGTCCCCGTGGATTTTGGGGGTCTCCGGGGGTTCCCTGGGATTCTGGGGGTCTCCGGGGCCGCGCTGACCCCCCCGTGCCCCCCAGGCGGCCGCAAGGACGAGGAGCTGGACCCGATGGACCCCAGCGCCTACTCGGACGCGCCGCGGTACGGGAGGGGGTCCCGGGATCCCGGGGGGGGGTTTTGGGGTGCCCCGGGCTCTGGGGGACCCCCGTGACCCCCTCGCCGTGTCCCCGCAGCGGGACCTGGTCCACGGGGCTGCCCAAGCGCAACGAGGCCAAGACGGGCGCGGACACGACGGCGGCCGGGCCCCTGTTCCAGCAGCGGCCGTACCCCAGCCCCGGCGCCGTGCTGCGCGCCAACGCCGAGGCCTCGCGCGGCAAGGACTGAGCGGCGCCCCGGGAGCGGGACACCCCGAAACCGGGACACCCCCAGAATGGGGCACCCCGGGAACGGGACACCCCCAAACCCCCACCATCCCACCCAGGAACCACGAAACCGGGACACCCCCAGAATGGGGCACCCCGAAACCGGGACACCCCCAAACCCCCACCATCCATCCCACCCAGAAGCCCCGAAACCGGGACACCCCCAAAATGGGGCACCCCCAAAATGGGGCACCCCGGGAACGGGACACCCCCAAACCACCACCATCCCACCCAGGAACCCCGAAACTGGGGCACCCCAAAATGGGGCACCCCGGGAACGGGACACCCCCAAAATGGGACGCCCCCAAAATGGGGCACCCCGAAACCGGGACACCCCGGGAACGGGACACCCCCAAAATGGGGCACCCCGGGAACGGGACTCCCCCAAACCCCCACCATCCATCCCACCCAGGAGCCCCGAAACCAGGGCACCCCAAAACCAGGACACCCCCAAACCCCCACCATCCGTCCCACCCAGGAACCCCGAAACTGGGGCACCACAAAATGGGGCACCCCGAAACCGGGACACCCCCAAAATGGGACACCCCCAAACCCCCACCATCCATCCCAGGAACCCAGAAACCGGGACATCCCCAAAATGGGGCACCCCAAAACCGGGACACCCCCAAACCCCCACCATCCATCCCACCCAGGAGCCCCGAAACCGGGACACCCCCAAAATGGGGCACCCCGGGAACGGGACACCCCCAAAATGGGACACCCCGGGAACGGGACACCCCCAAACCCCCGCCATCCATCCCACCCAGAAGCCCCGAAACCGGGACACCCCCAAAATGGGGCACCCCGAAACCCCCACCATCCCACCCAGGAACCCCGAAACTGGGGCACCCCCAAACCCCCACCATCCGTCCCACCCAGGAACCCCGAAACTGGGACACCCCCAAAATGGGGCACCCCGAAATTGGGGGCACCCCCAAACCCCCACCATCCATCCCACCCAGGAGCCCCGAAACCGGGACACCCCCAAAATGGGGCACCCCGGGAACGGGACACCCCGGGAACGGGACACCCCCAAAATGGGGCACCCCGGGAACGGGACACCCCCAAAATGGGACACCCCCAGAATGGGGCACCCCGGGAACGGGACACCCCCAGAATGGGGCACCCCGAAACCGGGACACACCCCAAACCCCCACCATCCATCCCACCCAGGAACCCCGAAACTGGGACACCCCCAATATGGGGCACCCCGAAATTGGGGGCACCCCCAAACCCCCACCATCCCACCCAGGAACCCCGAAACCGGGACACCCCCAAAATGGGACACCCCCAAAATGGGGCACCCCGAAACCAGGACACCCCCAAACCCCCGCCATCCATCCCACCAAGGAACCCCGAAACCGGGACACCCCCAAAATGGGGCACCCCGAAACTGGGGGCACCCCGAAACCCCCACCATCCATCCCACCCAGGAACCCCCAAAGCTCCGGGGACCCCGAAACCAGGGACACCCCCAAAAATGGGGCACCCCGAAATTGGGGACACCCCAGAACCCCCACCAGCCCCTGCAGGGACCCCCAAAGCTCCGGGGACGCTCAGCCCCCAGCCCGGGTGAGCCCCTCACACCCCAGAGACCCCCAAAGTTCCCCGGGCACCCCAAGGCTGAGGGGTTCCCCCAAACCCCCCAAGGGGTCCCCCAAATCCCCCAGAGCACCCCAAAACATCAGGGGGTCCCCCAAATCCTCCAGAGCACCCCCAAAACATCAGGGGGTCCCCCAAATCCTCCAGAGCACCCCAAAACATCAGGGGGTCCCCCAAATCCTCCAGAGCACCCCCAAAACCTCAGGGGGTCCCTCAGGACCCCTCAGAGCACCCGGGGTCCCCCCAAGCTCAGGAGGATCCCCTCAAACCCCAGGGCCCCCCCAGTGCTTCGAGGGTCCCACAAACCCCCCCGGGACCCCCAAAACCCAGGGGTGCCCCACATCCCCCGGGACCCCCCAAACCCCTCCCAGGACCTCACAGACCCCGAGGGACCCCCAAAGCTCGGAGTTCCCCCAAAGCCTCAAACCTGGGGTCCTCCCAACCCCTGGGGGTCCCCCCGAAGTTCAGGGTCCCCCCAAACCCTCAAATCTCGGGATTCCCTTAAACCCCCAAACCTGGGGTCTCCCCAAAGTTCAGGGTCTCCCCAAACCTCCAAACCCGGGGTTCCCCCAACCCCCGAGGGTCCCCCCAGACCCCCAAACCCCTGAAGGTCCCCCCAAAGGTCGGGGTCCCCCCAAAGTTTAGGGTCTCCCCAAACCTCCCAACCTGGGGTCCCCCACACCCCCGAGGGTCCCCCCAGAGTTCAGGGTCCCCCCCAAACCCCCGAGGGTCCCCCCACCCCTGGGGTCCCCCAGCCCCCCTTTATTGCAATAAAGGCGCCGCAGCCCCGGGAATGGAACAAGGGGGGGGTTTATTGGGGAGGGGTCACACGCGTGTGCAAGGGGAGGGTCCTGGGGGGGCCTTGCACACCCACCAGGGTGCTCACACACCCAGCAGGGCCATCCTTGCACACCCACCAGGGCCATCCTTGCACACCCACCAGGGTGCTCACACACCCACCAGGGCCATCCTTGCACACCCACCAGGGCCTTGCACACCCAAGTTTCAGTCCAGAAGACGGAGCCGGCCCAGCTCCTCACACGGGGCTCCTTCCCCTTCACACGCGGGTCCTTGCACACCCATCTCACATGGGGGCTTTTCCCTTCCCTCCTGGGGGGCTCCTTGCACACCCATCCCCTCCTGGGGGGCTCCCTGCACACCCATCCCCTCCGGGGGGGCTCCCTGCACACCCATCCCCTCCGGGGGGGCTCCTTGCACACCCATCCCCTCCTGGGGGGCTCCTTGCACACCCATCCCCTCCGGGGGGGCTCCTTGCACACCCATCCCCTCCGGGGGGGCTCCTTGCACACCCATCCCCTCCGGGGGGGCTCCCTGCACACCCATCCTCTCCTGGGGGGCTCCTTGCACACCCATCCCCTCCGGGGGGGCTCCTTGCACACCCATCCCCTCCGGGGGGGCTCCCTGCACACCCATCCCCTCCGGGGGGGCTCCTTGCACACCCATCCCCTGGCTCGAGGCCCCTTCCTGTTCCTCCGGGGGGGCTCCCTGCACGCCCGGGGGGGTCTCGGGGCCGGGGTCGCCCCCCCGGCGCAGGCGGCAGGCCCGGGCGTAGGGGGGGGCGATGGGGGGGGGCGGGGGGCGGCAGGTAGCGGTACGGCCGGGCGGGGTCCAGCTGGGGGGGACAGAGGGATGGGCTCCCAGTACGGACCAGTATGGCCCCCCAGTACAGACCAGTATAGCCCAGTGCTGCCCCACACCCACAAGCACCAGGCAAGAACTCCCTGGTCCCTCCCAGTTCCCCCCAGTCCTTCCCAGTGCCCCCACTCCCATTCCCAGATCCCCCAGTCCCTCTCTAAGTCCCTCTCCCCGTCCCTCCCAGTTCCCCCAGTCCCCCCCAGTGCTCCCAGTCCCCCCCACTCCCATTCTCAGTCCCCCCAGTTCCCCCCAGTCCCACTCCCAGTTCCCCTCAGTTCCAGTCCCCCCTGTCCCATTCCCAGTCCCCCCCAGTACTCCCAGTCCCCCTCCCAGTATACCCAGTCCCCCCCAGTACTCCCAGTCCCATTCCCAGTTCCCCTCAGTCCCAGTCCCCCCAGTCCCATTCCCAGTCCCCCCCAGTACTCCCAGTCCCTCCCAGTGTCCCCACTCCCATTCCCAGTCCCATTCCCAGTCCCCCCCAGTACTCCCAGTCCCCCTCCCAGTACTCCCAGTCCCCCCCAGTACTCCCAGTCCCCCCCCCAGTCCCCCCAGTACCCCCCAGTGCCCCCAGTCCCCCTCCCAGTACTCCCAGTCCCCCCAGTCCCCCCCAGTCCCCCCCAGTACCTGCAGGGGGTAGGTGCGGTCGGGGTCGAAGGCGCTCAGGTCCCCGCAGGCCACGAAGGGGACGATGACACGGGAGGGGCCCGAGAGCCGCGACAGGGCCAGCCCTGGGGCACCCCCAACCGTGGGCACCCCAAAGCCACCCCAAATCCCATGGGCACCCCAAATCCAACCCCAAATCCCTCTGGGGCACCCCAAATCCAACCCCAAATCCCACTGGGGCACCCCAAATCCAACCCCAATACCGTGGGCACCCCAAACCCAATGGGCACCCCAAATCCTTAGGGCACCCTAAATCTGATTGGGGCACCCCAAATCCAACCCCAAATCCTCAGGGCACCCCAAATCCAATTAGGGGGACATTGGGGTACCCCAAATCCCATTGGGCACCCCAAATCCAGTGGGGGACATCAGGGACACCCCAAATCCTCAGGGGTCCCAATTCCCACCCCCATCAAAATGGCAGGGACCCCCCCCAGTGGCCCTGAGACACCCCAAAATCCCCACAGAGACCCCCAAAATCCCCCAGGGACCCCTCAGAATGTCCCCAGACACCCCAAAATCCCACCAGGGACCCCCAAAACGTCCCAGAGACCCCCAATTTCCCCCTAGGACCCCTCAAAATGCCCCCAGACACCTCCCAACCACCCCCAGGCACCCCAAAATCCCACCAGGGACCCCCAATATCCCCCCTAGGACCCCTCAAAATGCCCCCAGACACCTCCCAACCACCCCCAGGCACCCCAAAATCCCACCAGGGACCCCCAAATCCCACCAGGGACCCCCAATATCCCCCCAGGACCCCTGAGAACACCCTCAGACACCTCCCAACCACCCCCAGGCACCCCAAAATCCCACCAGGGACCCCCAAATCCCACCAGAGACCCCCAATTTCCCCCCTAGGACCCCTGAGAACACCCCCAGACATCTCCCAACCACCCCCAGGCACCCCAAAATCCCACCAGGGACCCCCAATATCCCCCCTAGGACCCCTGAGAACACCCCCAGGCACCCCAAAATCCCACCAGGGACCCCCAAATCCCACCAGGGACCCCCAATTTCCCCCCTAGGACCCCCAAGACGCCCCCCGTGCCCCTCACCCGCCTCGGGCTCCAGCAGGGGGTTCTCCATGCTGGGCACGAAGCCCTCGGGGGGGCTGTAGCCACGGCACACCACGAAGGCCTCTGCCAAAAGAGGGGGTCGGGGGGGGTCCCCCAAACTCAGCGGGGGTCTCCCCGCGGCCCAGGGGGGTCCCCAGGGGTCTGGGGGGGGTCCCACCGATGCTGGAGTTGCGGCTGCTGCGGGGCTTGGCGCAGGTGACGTCGGGGAAGAAGAGGCGCAGTTGGGAGTAGAGCAGGGTCACGTCCTTGCCCCGGAAAATCTGGGGGGGCAGGGGGGTCAGCGCCCCCTTTCTGGGGGCACAGGAGGGGCCAGCACCCCCTTTTTGGGGCTGGGGGGCTCCAGACCCCCCCTCATTTTGGGGGGATCCCCTCAGGGACTCACCTTGGCCACGAAGGTGCCGCCTTTCTTCAGGACGTGGGTGGTGATGTTCAGCGCCTGGAGGAGGGGAGACCCCCAAAAGGGGATTTGGGGGGGTTTGGGGGGCTCTGGGGGGGTCCCCAGGAGGTTTTGGGGGGGGATTTGGGGGGCTGAAGCCCCACACTTACTGCCAGCAGCAGCTGGGCCTGGATGTACTCGTCGAGGTCGTGCAGCCCCGTTACTGTGGGGGCAGTTTGGGGGTCAGGGGGGTTTGGGGGGATTCTGGGGAGAGTTTTGGGGGCTCAGGTGCCCCCCCAGGCCCAGCCCCCCCAAACTCACCGTCAGGGGCCCCGTCACAGACCACCAGGTCAGCCGGGTGCCCCTCGAAGTGGCGCCGGATCTCCTGGGCTGTGGAGGCCTGGGGGGAGGGAATGGGGGCAGGAAGGGGTTAATGGGGTCTGGGGGGAATGGGGGCAGGAGGGGTTAATGGGGTCTGGGGGAATGGGGGCAGGAAGGGGTTAATGGGGTCTGGGGGCAATGGGGGCAGGAAGGGGTTAATGGGTCTGGGGGAATGGGGGCAGGAAGGGGTTAATGGGGTCTGGGGGGAATAGGGGCAGGAAGGGGTTAATGGGGTCTGGGGGCAGGAAGGAGTTAATGGGGTCTGGGGGCAGGAAGGGGTTAATGGGGTCTGGGGCAGGAAGGGGTTAATGGGGTCTGGGGGCATGGGGCAGGAAGGGGTTAATGGGGTCTGGGGGATGGGGGGCAGGAAGGGGTTAATGGGGTCGGGGATAGGGGCAGGAAGGGGTTAATGGGGTCTGGGGGATGGGGGCAGGAAGGGGTTAATGGGGTCTGGGGGCAGGAAGGGGTTAATGGGTCTGGGGGCAGTAAGGGGTTAATGGGGTCTGGGGGGGAATGGGGGCAGGAAGGGGTTAATGGGGTCTGGGGGATGGGGGCAGGAAGGGGTTAATGGGGTCTGGGGGAATGGGGGGCAGGAAGGGTTTAATGGGGTCTGGGGGGATGGGGGCAGGAAGGGGTTAATGGGGTCTGGGGGATGGGGGCAGGAAGGGGTTAATGGGGTCTGGGGGGAATGCGGGCAGGAAGGGGTTAATGGGGTCTGGGGGATGGGGGCAGGAAGGGGTTAATGGGGTCTGGGGAATGGGGGCAGGAAGGGGTTAATGGGGTCTGGGGGATGGGGGGCACAGGGGAGGAAATAGGGTCAGGAATAGGGGCAGGAATGGGATCAGAAGTGGGGTCTGGGGATGCAGTGGGGTCTGGGGGGGCTCAGGGGGGTTTTGGGGGGGTCCCCACCTTGGTGATGTCCCCCTGGATCTGCAGCACCCCCCGGGAGCGGCGCCATGGCCTGGAGATCCACGGCCACCACCTGGGCTGGGGAGCCCTCGGAGCCCCTGGGGGGGTCAGGGAGCCCCAGTGACCCCCCAGTGCCCCCCAGACCCCCACCGACCCCGCCAGTGCCCCCCCCAGTGCCCCCCAAACCCCAGGGACCCCCCAGTGCCCCCCCAATGCCCCCCAAACCCCCAGGGACCCCCCAGTGACCCCCAGTGCCCCCCAAACCCCCAGGGACCCCCTCAGTGTGCCCCAATGCCCCCCAAATCCCCAGTGCCCCCCAAACCCCCAGTGACCCCCCCCAGTGACCCCCCAGTGCCCCCCAAACCCCCAGGGACCCCCAAACCCCAGTGCCCCCCAAACCCCCAGTGACCCCCCTAGTATCCCCCAATGCCCCCCAGACCCCACTGGGATTCCCAGTCCTCCCAGTGCTCCAGTGCCCCCAGTCCCAGGCCATGGCCCCCAAAGCAGCACCCCCAGACCCCCAGTTTGGGGCTCCCAGTGCTCCCAGTGCTCCCAGTGCCCCCAGTCCCAGCCCATGGCCCCCAAAGCAGCACCCCCAGACCCCCAGTTTGGGGCTCCCAGTGCTCCCAGTGCCCCCAGTCCCAGCCCATGGCCCCCAAAGCAGCACCCCCAGACCCCCAGTTTGGGGCTCCAGTGCTCCCCGTGCCCCCAGTCCCAGGCCATGGCCCCCAAAGCAGCACCCCCAGACCCCCAGTTTGGGGCTCCCAGTGCTCCCCAGTGCTCCCAGTGCGCCCAGTCCCACCTGAGGTGCCGACTCAGCACCTGGCTCCAGCTCCCGGGGGCAGCACAAAGATCCACGGCCCGCTGGACCCCTGGAGCCAGTTACACCAGTTAGACCAGTTACACCAGTTAGACAGTGATCCCAGAGCCCTGGGAGCCCAGTTAGAACCAGTTACACCAGTTACACCAGTTAGACAGTGATCCCAGAGCCCTGGGAGCCCAGTCAGAACCAGTTACACCAGTTAGACCAGTTACACAGTGATCCCAGACCCCTGGGAGCCCAGTTAGAACCAGTTACACCAGTTAGACCAGTTAGACAGTGATCCCAGACCCCTGGGAGCCCAGTTAGAACCAGTTACACCAGTTAGACCAGTTACACAGTGATCCCAGACCCCCCCAGCAGCCACTTACACCAGTGATCCCAGTCACACCAGTTACACCAGCCCTCCCAGTTTCACCAGTATCCCCAGTGCTCCCAGTTCCACATCCCCCAATCTTCCCACTCCCCCCCATTTCCCCATTCACCCCTACTCCCTCACAGTCCCCTCCAGCTCCCCCCACTCCCCCCAGTCCCCCAGCTCCCCCCATTCCCACCATTCCCCCCCAGTCCCCCATTCCCCCAATCCCCCCAGTGCCCCCACTCCCCCAGCTCCCCCCATTCCCCCCAGTCCCTCCCAGTCCCCCATTCTCCCAGTCCCCCCAGTACCCCCCACTGCCCCCAGGCCCCCCTTCTATCCCATTTCTCCAGTCCCCCCACTCACCCAGCTCCCCCCATTCCCCCATCCCCCCCAATCCCCCAATTCCCCCCCAGTGCCCCCAGTCCCCCTATTCTATCCCATCCCCCCAGTCCCCCCAGCTCCCCCCATTCCCCCAATCCCCCCAGTCCCCCCAGCCCCCAATCCCCCCAATCCCCCCAGCTCCCCTCATTCCCCCAATCCCCCCATTCCCCCCCAGCTCCCCCCATTCCCCCAATCCCCCCAGTCCCCCCAGCTCCCCCCATTCCCCCAATCCCCCCAGTCCCCCCAGCTCCCCTCATTCCCCCCATCCCCCCAGTCCCCCCATTCCCCCCCAGCTCCCCTCATTCCCCCAATCCCCCCAGCTCCCCCCGTACCCCTCAGGAGCTGGAAGCGCTGCTCCAGCTGCAGCAGTTTGAAGGCGCTGCGCGCTCTCCAGCCGCCCTCCTTGGCCAGCCGGTAATAAATGTCCCTCTTGTCCTTGGAGGAGCGCCCCATGGCACTGCGGGGACACCCCCAAACTGCGGGGGGACACCCCATTAACGGGGGGGACACCCCATTAACGGGGACACCCCGAAACTAACGGGGGGGACACCATTAACGGGGGTACCCCATTAACGGGGGTACCCCATTAACGGGGACATCATAAACAGGGGCACCCATAAACGGGCGGGAACCCAAAAACGGAGACACCATAAACGGGGGGAACCCACAAACAAGGACACCATAAACGGGAGGAACCCACAAACAGGGACACCCCAAAACCGGGGACACCACAAACGGAGGCACCCCCAGCCCCAGCCGGGGTTATAGCACCCCCCACCCGTGGCGCTGTAATCCCTCCACAGTTCGTTATTTGTGCGCCCTATTATTTATTTATAGGTTCTGCCGTTTATTTGTAGGCGCTACCCTAAACAAAGCGCTGTTTATATGGGGGGGGGGGGGGCACACAAAAATGGGGGGTTCCAGGGAGATCCTGTGGCTCCCACACCCACGGGTAATGGGGGGTTCCCAGGGGCTGCTCACACCACTACAAACCCCTCAAATCCCATTAATTTAAATCGCGGTAATTTTAAATTAAACCCTACATTCACCACAAACCCTCACCGTGCCACTGCGCATGCGCCGCCCCGGTGTCACCGCCCCCTGGCACAGCGGCCGCGCACGCGCGGCCCCGCCCACCCCGGCGCGCGCGCGACTCCCCCTCCCCCTCACAACCTCCCCCCCCCGCCCCGCCCCGCCCCTCCCGCCCGCCGCCGTACCGGAACGCGCCGGGGAAGGACCGGAGAGCAGCCGCGGGAGGAAAGAGGAACGGACGCGGCGGGAGCGGTGAGGGCGGAGCGGCGGCGGCGGCGGCGGCGGGCGTGGGGCGCGTGCGCGCGACGGGAAGCGTGAGGGAGGGCGCGCGGGGGATGGGGGGGGGGAACTCCTTTTGGCACTGCGCATGCGCGGGGCGGGGCGCGAGTTGTCTGGGGGTTTCCCGCCTTTTTACGTGAGGGGAGCGGGGACTGTCCTGCCTCTCTTTCGCTGTGCAGGAGCCGTGAGGGGTGGAGGGGTTTCTTCCCTTTTTCTCTGAGGGAGCGGGGACTTTCCTGCCCCTCTTTTGCTGTGCAGGAGCTGTGAGGGGTGGAGGGGTTTCTTCCCTTTTTCTGTGAGGGAGCGGGGACTTTCCTGCCCCTCTTTTGCTGTGTAGGAGCTGTGAGGGGTGGAGGGGTTTCCCGCCTTTTTCCGTGAGGGGAGCGGGGACTTTCCTGCCCCTCTTTCGCTGTGCAGGAGCCGCGAGGGGTAGGGAGGTTGCTCCGTTTTTCTGTGAGGGATGGAGGGGGTTCCTCACTTTTTCCGTGAGGGATGGAGGGGGTTCCTCCCTATTTTCACTAGGGGTGGATTTCCTCCCTTTTTCCGTGAGGGATGGAAGGGTTTCCTCCCTTTTTCCACTAGGGGTGGATTTCCTCCCTTTTTCCGTGAGGGATGGAGGGGGTTCCTCTTTCTGTTTGGGGATGGGGAGATTTCCGGCCTTTTTCCATGACGGGTGGAAGGTGTTCTCCCCTTTTTTCCGTGAGGGGTGGAAGGGTTTCCTCCCTTTTTCCATGAGGGGTGCATTTCTTCCCTTTTTCTGTGAGGGAATGGGGAGTTTCCCGCCCTTTTCCGTGAGGGGATGAGAAGTTTCCCTCCCTTTTTCCATGAGGGGATGAGAAGTTTCCCTCCCTTTTTCCATGAGGGGATGAGAAGTTTCCTCCCTTTTTCCGTGAGGGGATGAGAAGTTTCCTCCCTCTTTCCGTGAGGGGATGAGAAGTTTCCCTCCATTTTTCCGTGAGGGGATGAGAAGTTTCCCTCCCTTTTTCTGTGAGGGGATGAGAAGTTTCCTCCCTTTTTCCGTGAGGGGAGGGGGAGTTTCCCTCCCTTTTTCCGTGAGGGGATGAGAAGTTTCCTCCCTTTTTCCGTGAGGGGATGAGAAGTTTCCCTCCCTTTTTCTGTGAGGGGATGAGAAGTTTCCCTCCCTTTTTTCGTGAGGGGATGAGAAGTTTCCCTCCCTTTTTCCGTGAGGGGAGGGGGAGTATCCCTCCCTTTTTCCGTGAGGGGATGAGAAGTTTCCCTCCCTTTTTCCGTGAGGGGATGAGAAGTTGCCCTCCCTTTTTCCGTGAGGGGATGAGAAGTTTCCCTCCCTTTTTCCGTGAGGGGATGAGAAGTTTCCCTCCCTCTTTCCGTGAGGGGATGAGAAGTTTCCCTCCCTTTTTCCGTGAGGGGATGAGAAGTTTCCCTCCCTTTTTCCGTGAGGGGATGAGAAGTTTCCCTCCCTCTTTCCGTGAGGGGATGAGAAGTTTCCCTCCCTTTTTTCGTGAGGGGATGAGAAGTTTCCCTCCCTTTTTCTGTGAGGGGAGGGGGAGTTTCCCTCCCTCTTTCCGTGAGGGGATGAGAAGTTTCCTCCCTTTTTCCGTGAGGGGATGAGAAGTTTCCCTCCCTTTTTCCGTGAGGGGATGAGAAGTTTCCCTCCCTTTTTCCGTGAGGGGATGAGAAGTTTCCCTCCCTTTTTCTGTGAGGGGATGAGAAGTTTCCCTCCCTTTTTTCGTGAGGGGATGAGAAGTTTCCCTCCCTTTTTCCGTGAGGGGAGGGGGAGTTTCCCTCCCTTTTTCCGTGAGGGGATGAGAAGTTTCCCTCCCTTTTTCCGTGAGGGGATGAGAAGTTTCCCTCCCTCTTTCCGTGAGGGGATGAGAAGTTTCCCTCCCTTTTTTCGTGAGGGGATGAGAAGTTTCCCTCCCTTTTTCTGTGAGGGGAGGGGGAGTTTCCCTCCCTCTTTCCGTGAGGGGATGAGAAGTTTCCTTCCTTTTTCTGTGAGGGGATGAGAAGTTTCCCTCCCTTTTTCCGTGAGGGGATGAGAAGTTTCCCTCCCTTTTTCCGTGAGGGGATGAGAAGTTTCCCTCCCTTTTTCCGTGAGGGGATGAGAAGTTTCCCTCCCTTTTTCCGTGAGGGGATGAGAAGTTTCCCTCCCTTTTTCTGTGAGGAGAGGGGGAGTTTCCCTCCCTTTTCCGTGAGGGGATGAGAAGTTTCCCTCCCTTTTTCCGTGAGGGGATGAGAAGTTTCCCTCCCTTTTTCTGTGAGGGAAGGGGGAGTTTCCCTCCCTTTTTCTGTGAGGAGAGGGGGAGTTTCCCTCCCTTTTTCCGTGAGGAGGGGAGGGAAGGGTTTTCCTTTCCTTTTCCCTGTGCCAAGGGGGTTCTCCCGCCCTTTTCCCTTGAGGGGAGAGGATTCTCTCAGCAGGCGGAACCGTGCTGGGAGGGTTTGGGGCGCGCTGGGAGCTCTGGGGTTTGGGGTCCATGATGGTTCGAGCCCCCTCAGGATCTATAGACACCCTCCACAGGCTGTTACCGTGACAGACACACCGGAACCGATAATGCAGTAATAAAAACCCTTTATTTCCCAATATATTGCCCCCAAAAGCCTCCCGCAGGCTGGGGGAGTGGCGGGGGGGAACACCCCAAAAACTAACAGGCACCCCGGAAACTGAGGCGGGCACCCCAAAACCCGTGAGGGACAAGGGCACCTTTAAACCTGAGGGGGTCTCCCCAGGGGGAAACTGAGGCACGGGCGGTTCAAGGCACTTGCAAAGGCGTTTGAGGCAGGGGCAACCCTTAAGGGACCCCCAGATCTACCCCTGTTCCCCCCCCGGGGGGACCCAGGCGTCAGGACCCCTCAATAATTTAAGGCTGGGGGTCCCCCTGTGCGGGGGGAGGTTTGGGGAGGGCTCTGCTGGTGTTCTTGGCTTGTTCAGGCACCCTCTGGGGACTCTGGAGGGGGCACAAAGGGGGGGATTAGTTACACCCCCAGGGACCCCCAAACCCTCTGGGGGTCCCCAGCCCTGGCTCTCCCCCCAGTACCCTCCAGAGGGCAGCAACCCCCTCCCAGTGTTTCCAGTTCTCCCCTCTATGTTACTCCCAGTTCCACCAGTAGGGCTGCCCTCCCTTTCCCAGTTCTCCCAGAGCTCCCAGCTCTCCCCTACAGGTCCTTCCCAGCGCTCCCAGTCCCCCACACAGGCCAGCAGCCCCTTCCCAGTGCTCCCAGTACCCCCCCCCCCCACAGGCCAGCAGACCCTTCCCAGTGCTCCCAGTACGCACCAGTGGGGGCGGCGGTGTGGCCCTGCCGTAAGGGGAAGGTGATGTAGGCATCATATCCCAGCAGGACCCCGGCCAGGATCCCGAACACCTGGGGGGGCAGGGGGATCAGAGACACCCAAAGCCCCCCTGCACCCCCCAACCAGCCACCTCCCTACACCCTGGCCAGGAGCCCCAACACCTGGGGGGGCAGGGGAATCAGAGACCCCTCCCCAAACCCCCCTGTACCCCCAAAGCCCCCTCACCCCTCAAGACAGGGGGGTCAGACACCCCCAAACCCCTCCTTTGTACCTCCCAAGCCCCTCCTACACCCACAAAGACCCCCCCTCAGCCAGGAGCCCAAACACCTGGGAGGGCTCAGAGACCCTTCAACCCCCCCGAACTCCCTCCTGACCCCCAGGTCAGGAGCCCCAACACCCGAAGGGGGGTCAAGGCCCCCCCAAGCCAGCCCCCCAAATTCCCCCCTCACCCCTCCCGCGATGCCGGCGCCATCGCGGTGGCTGACGATGACGATGAGGGAGATGATGAGGAAGAGCACAGCCCCGATGACGCAGCGCGAGAAGTCCTGGGGGGCACACAGGGCACCCCTCAGAGACCCCCAAACCTTCTGGGAACCCCAGGGACCCCCAAACTCTCTGGGGACCTCCAGTCCCCAAGGACACTCCCCCACTCAGCCACTGCAGGACCTCCCAACCCTCCCCACAGCCCCCCAAACCCCTTCCCAGCCCCCCAGTGCTCCCCCCAGCCCCCTGTAATCCCCCCAAACCCCTCCCCAGCCCCCCAATGCTCCCCAAACCCCCTGTAATCCCCCCAAACCCCTTCCCAGCCCCCCAGTGCTCCCCCCAGCCCCCTGTAATCCCCCCAAACCCCTTCCCAGCCCCCCAAAGCTCCCCAAACCCCCCTGTAATCCCCCCAAACCCCTCCCCAGCCCCCCAATGCTCCCCAAACCACCTGCAATCCTCCCAAACCCCTTCCCAGCCCCCCAATGCTCCCCAAACCCCCTGTAATCCTCCCAAACCCCTCCCCAGCCCCCCAGTGCTCCCCCCAGCCCCCTGTAATCCCCCCAAACCCCTCCCCAGCCCCCCAAAGCTCCCCAAACCCCCTGTAATCCCCCCAAACCCCTCCCCAGCCCCCCAATGCTCCCCAAACCCCCTGTAATCCCCCCAACCCTCCCCAGCCCCCCAATGCTCCCCAAACCCCCTGTAATCCCCCCAAACCCCTCCCCAGCCCCTCAATGCTCCCCAAACCCCCCTGTAATCCCCTCAAACCCCTCCCCAGCCCCCCAATGCTCCCCAAACCCCCTGTAATCCCCCCAAACCCCTCCCCAGCCCCCCAAAGCTCCCCAAACCCCCCTGTAATCCCCCCAAACCCCTCCCCAGCCCCCCAAAGCTCCCCAAACCCCCTGTAATCCCCCCCCCAGTCCCCCCGTTGCTCACGCTCCAGCCCCAGTGCAGCAGCTGCATGCGGGGCGGCAGGCGGCAGCTCCAGGCCAGCAGCACCAGCGCAGCGAACACCAGCTCCACCACCGCCAGCCCCACGTAGCCCGTGCGCGACGCCCCGAAACACACCAGGGTCAGCAGGCACAGCACCTGCGGGACAGGGACCTATGGCATCCATAGGGGACCCCCCACAGCCCCGAAACACACCAGGGTCAGCAGGCACAGCACCTGCGGGACAGGGACCTATGGCATCCATAGGGGACCCCCCACAGCCCCGAAACACACCAGGGTCAGCAGGCACAGCACCTGCGGGACAGGGACCTATGGCATCCATAGGGGACCCCCCCACAGCCCCGAAACACACCAGGGTCAGCAGGCACAGCACCTGCAGGACAGGGACCTATGGCATCCATAGGGGACCCCCCCACAGCCCCGAAACACACCAGGGTCAGCAGGCACAGCACCTGCGGGACAGGGACCTATGGCATCCATAGGGGACCTCCCCCACAGCTGGGCCCCCACAGAGACGTGTACCCCGTTATACGGGCACGGCCCTTATGGGGTGTGTGCTGTGAGCTCCACCCTGTCTCTCTCTGAGCCCCCCAGAGACCCCCTGTGCTATGCCCTGACCCCGTTATACAGGCACGGCCCTTATGGGGTGTGTGCTGGGGGCCCTATAGGCCTCTGTGAGCCCCACCCAGGCTCCCTGAGCCCCTCCCTGGACCCCCTATAGACCCCATAGAGACCCCCTGAGGTGTACCCCATTAGACCCTATGGGATGGGCTGTGAGCTCCACCCAGGCTGCCTAAAGGAACACAAAGGGACCCTCTGGTGCATTCAGAGACCCCTATAGCGCTGTCAGACCCCATGTCTGACTGCTAGGGCCCCTATAGGGATCCTGAGCATTTCCTATAGGGCCCTACAGGTTCTGACCTGTCACCTCGAGACTCTTGGAGCACCTCTGTTATACCACTGTGGGGTCACCTATAGGACCCCCCCCCCCCATAGCGCCCCCTGTGGGCACGCCCATTGTCCCCGTGGGTCCCCGGCCCCGCGTGGGCGGCGGGACAAGGGCGCCGCTGTGGGAGCGCCGGGGCGGGGCCGTCTCCCAGCAACGGTCACCATGGCAACGGCACAACAACGCCCCCCCACCCGCCCTTCAAGGGGCGATGGCGTGGGTGGGGCCCGCCGGGCGGGGGGCTCTTAAAGGGGCAGAGGTCGGAGTGCCTTAAAGGGGCCGCTCCCGCCGTGACGCGGCGAGCGCCGCCGGGGCTGGCGCAATAACGGCTGGCACGGCGGGCCGGGCACCGCCCGAGCCCCGCTTCTCCCCGGGCAGGGCCCAGACATCCGGGCTCCCTCCGTCCTCCCCAGACAGGGCCCCCGGCCCCGCCCTTCTCACCTGCCCTGCCCCGCCCCACCCCCCCTTTCCCAAGGGCGTTGTCCCTCCACGCGCCCGAAACGGGACCGGGAGTGGCGGGGGGAGCGGGTGCCTGCGGTGTCCCACGGCACAGGGGACATTGCGGGGGTGTCACCCCCAGGCACCCGGCTCCCGCACTGCACGTGTCGGCCCTAGCGCTCCGGGAGCCGGGCATCCCCCAGAGGGGATCCGGTGTCCCGCTGTCCCCCGAATGGGGACCGAGGTGTCGCGGTACTCCCGGTCCCTTCCAAAGGCGGGGACCCAGGCAAAATCGCCATCCCGCTCCTCCAGCCCTGCACGGAAACGGGCACCACGTGTCGGGGTGTCCCCGGGACCCCCAAAATGGGGATCCAGGTATCCTGCTGCCCCTCCCCCGAGAACGGGTGATCCCAGACATCCTGCCCCCCCCCAAACCGGGACTCACGGATCCCCCTGCCCCCCCGAATGAGCGCCCAGGCGTGTCCCCCCCCCGCTCCCCCAAAGGAACCGGGCACCGAGTCACCGTGCTCCTCCGAACAGGGACCGGGGCATCCCGCTCCCTCCCCGCCGCCCCGAGCGGGACCCAGATGTGTCCCGTGTGTTCCTCCCGCCCCACCGGTGCCCACTCTGGTGGGTCCCCCAGCCCGGTGCCCCCCAGCCCGGTGCCCCCCAGCCCGGGTGCCCCCGTGTCTCACGATCTCGCCGATGAGCACCAGCCCCTTGCGGGGTGCGGCTGAAGGCGAGGCAGGTGGCGGGGCAGCTCTGGGCCCCGCTGGACTCCATGGCGGGACCGGGGCGGCACCGAGCGGGCGGTGGGCAGCGCGGGGGGGGGGGGCGGGGGGGGGGCCCCAGGGAGCTGGCACGGCGCGGGGCGGGGCCTGGCGGCGCGCGCCGGCACGCCATTGGCCGGCGGGGGGAAACCCCTATTAGGGATGAACGAGGAGGGAGCCCCGGGGGGGCGGGGCCTCGGGCTTGGCGCGCCGTCACGTGACCGGGGCGGGGCGGGGGGAACCCCCGGCTGGGGGTCCCGGGGGCGGAGCTTGGAGCGCGGAAACCCCCCTGCGATGATTGGGTCGGGGGTCCTGGGAGGAGGAGCTGAGGGTGGGCGGGGGCTTAGAGCGGGGAACCCCCTGCGCGTGGCGGTGGGCGGAGCTTGGCGCAGGGAAAGCCCCGGGCGGTGGCGGGAAGGCGACCCCCGATGGGCGGGGGCTTGGAGGGGGCAGGGCCGGGGGAGTCCTGGGATTAGGGGGGCGGTGGGGGTCTCTGAGGGGGTTTGGGGAGCCCTGGGGGTCCCTGGGAGGGGTCTGGGGGGGATCCAGAGGGGCCTGGGGCGGGCTGTGGGGTCTCTGGGGGTCCCCAGCGCGGTTTGGGGGTCCGCAGGGCCGTTTCCCGGGGCCGCGGGGCTCTCTCGGTTTTGGGGTGACTCAGCGGATGTGGGCAGCGCCCCCGCCCGCCGGATGCGGGCAGGGAATGAACGGGGGGGGGTCCTTGTGGGAAATGGGAGCCACCGTGGGGTCCTCACCTTTATTGAGCACCCCGAAATGGGGAGGGGGACAACACCTCCGTGCGACCCCCGGAACGCGGGGGGGGGGTATTGCATAGCTCGAAGTGCGCCCCCGCCAAAACGAGGGGTACCAGAATGACCCCCCCGCGATGGGGGCCCCCCAAAGCACCAAAAAATTGGGGGGGGGGGGGGGCGGGGGGCGAACCTCGCTGCGCCGTCACCGTCCGTGTGCGGGGTCCGGGGGGTCAGGGGTGCAGCCCCCCCACGAGGCAGAAGCAGGCTCCCCCCGCGGGGAGCTGCCCACGCACAGCCGCAGCACCCCCCGCGCCAGCGGGGCTGGGGGCGCCCCTGGGGGGGGACACAGGACGGGAGGGAGGGGGGCGTCACTGCCGTGGGGCGGGGGCAGGGGCTTGGGGGGCTCGGGGCTGTACCACTCTGCCGGTGGCGGGGGGGGGGGGGGTGTCAGTGGGGTGTGTTACTGAGTTTGGGGGGCTCTGGGCTGTACCACTGTTCTGGTGGGTGGGGGGGGCACTGGCGTGTGTTACTGAGTTTGGGGGGCTCTGGGCTGTACCACTGTTCTAGTGGGGGGGGGCACTGGAGTGTGTTACTGAGTTTGGGGGGGCTCTGGGCTGTACCACTGTTCTGGTGGGGGGCACTGAGGTGTGTGACTGAGTTTGGAGGACTCTGGGATGTACCACTGTTCTAGTGGGGGGGTCACTGGGGTATCTGAGTTTGGGGGGGCAGTGGGCTGTACCACTCTGCCGGTGGGGGGGCATTGGGGTGTCTTACTGAGTTTGGAGGATCAATGGGCTGTACCACCTGCTCTGGGGGGGCACCAAGATATACCAGTGTCTTTCGGGGTGCTGTGGGCTGTACCACCTGATAGCGGGGGGGGGCACTGAGATACACCGGTGTGTTTTCGGGAGCCTTGGGCTGTACCCACTGCGCTGGCAGGGGGGTGATTTGTCCAGCTGTGTTTTGGGGCGGGGGGTCCCTGGATGTCTCAGTGCCTCAGGGGGGGCTCTGGGGTATCCCTTAGGGCCACTCCCACCCTGTCCCCACCGAACGGGAGGGCCCCGCGGGGATGTGGGGGGTTCGGGGGGGGGGGGTCTCACCGTGGGGGCGGCGCAGCAGCAGGCGCAGGCGGCTGCCCCCGCCCCGGATCCGGGCCAGCGCCTGCGCGTGGCTCATGCCGGCCGTGGGGGCCCCGTTGATGGCCAGGAGCTCGTCACTGACCTGCGCCCCCCAGGGACCCCCAAAAGTTACAGACCCCCCCCCCCCCTAGATCCCCACGATCCCACAGAGTCCTCATGACCCCCCAGAGACCCCCCTCGCTCCCCCCAGGACCCCATACACCCCCAAACCGCCATGTCCAGGACCCCATGAACCCCCCAGAGCCCCCCCTCCAATTCCCCCCAGTTCCCTCAGGACCCTCCCAGCTCCTGACAGAATCCCCCCTGAGACCTCAGTGTCCCCCCACCCCATAGAGCTCCTCCCACCGAGCCCTCACTCCACAGAGCCCCCTCAGCCCCATAGAGCCCCCCCCAGCCCCACAGAGCCCCCCAGCCCCACAGAGCTTCCCAGCCCCCATAGAGCCCCCCCCAGCCCCACAGAGCACCCTCAGCCCCATAGAGACCCATAGAGCCGCCTCCCATAGAGCCTGCAGCCCCACAGAGCCCCCCAGCCCCATAGAGCCCCCCTCAGCCCCATAGAGCCCCCCAGCCCCATAGAGACCCCCCCAGCCCCATAGAGACCCATAGAGCCGCCTCCCACAGAGCCCCCCAGCCCCATAGAGCCCCTCAGCCCCATAGAGCCCCCCCAGCCCCACAGAGCCCCCTCAGCCCCACAGAGCCCCCCCAGCCCCACAGAGCCCCCCAGGCCCCATAGAGCCCCCTCAGCCCCATAGAGACCCCCAGCCCCATAGAGCCCCCCCAGCCCCACAGAGCCCCCCAGCCCCATAGAGCCCCCCACCCCATAGAGCCCCCAGCCCATAGACCCCCCCACCCCATAGATCCCCCACCCCCATAGACCCCCCCCACCCCATAGAACCCCCCACCCCATAGACCCCCACCCCATAGATCCCCCAGCCCATGGAGCCCCCAGCCCATGGAGCCCCCAGCCCCATAGATCCCCCACCCCATAGACCCCCAGCCCATGGAGCCCCCAGCCCCTACTGCTCCCCTGCCCCCAGCCCATGGAGCCCCCAGCCCATGGAGCCCCCAGCCCATGGAGCCCCCCCAGCCCCATAGAGCCTCCCCAGCCCCATAGAGACCCATAGAGCTGTCTCCCATAGAGCCTGCAGCCCCACAGAGCCCCCCAGCCCCATAGAGCCCCCCCAGCCCCATAGAGCCCCCCCAGCCCCATAGAACCCGCACCCCATAGAGCCCCCCACCCCATAGATCCCCCAGCCCATAGAGGCCCCCCAGCCCATAGAGCCCCCCCAGCCCCATAGAGCCCCCAGCCCATAGACCCCCCAGCCCATAGATCCCCCAGCCCCATAGAGCCCCCCCCAGCCCCATAGAGCCCCCCACCCCCATAGAACCCCCCCCCACCCCATAGATCCCCCAGCCCCATAGAGCCCCCAGCCCATAGACCCCCCACCCCATAGATCCCCCAGCCCCATAGAGCCCCCCCCACCCCATAGAGCCCCCCCACCCATAGAACCCCCACCCCATAGATCCCCCAGCCCCATAGATCCCCCAGCCCCATGGAGCCCCCAGCCCATGGAGCCCCCAGCCCCTATTGCTCCCCTGCCCCCAGCCCATAGATCCCCCCACCCCATAGACCCCCAGCCCATGGAGCCCCCAGCCCCTACTGCTCCCCTGCCCCCATCCCCCCGTACCTGGATGCAGCCGCAGCGCTGGGCCGGGCCCCCCTCGCGCAGCCCCCCGCACGAAAACCCCGGCGGGGCCCCCCCCGGAGGCTGAACCCGAACCCGCCCGGGCCCCGCGGCAGCTCCACCGCGAACGGGGGGGAGTCCTGGGGGTTAGGGACCAGTACCGACCAGTATAGACCAGTATGGACCAGTATGGACCGGTATGGACCGGTACACACCAGTATATACCAGTGCACACCAGTATAAACCCGAACCCGCCCGGGCCCCGCGGCAGCTCCACCGCGAACGGGGGGGAGTCCTGGGGGTTATGGACCAGTACAGACCAGTATGGACCAGTATAGACTGGTACAGACCACTATATACCAGTGTACACCAGTATAAACCCCAACCCGCCCGGGCCCCCGCGGCAGCTCCACCGCGAACGGGGGGGAGTCCTGGGGGTTATGGACCAGTATGGACCAGTATAGACCAGTATGGACCAGTACAAGCCAGTATAAAACAGTATATACCAGTGTATTCCAGTATACACCAGTATAAACCAGTATAGACCAGTATAAAGCAATATACACCAGTATACGCCAGTATACACCAGTTATACCAGTAACACACCAGTATACACCAGTTATACCAGTAACACACCAGTAACACACCAGTAAATCCCCAGGGCCACGAGGCAGCTGCATCCCAGCCCTCCCAGTGCTCCCAATTCCCTCCCAGTTCCCTCCCAGCCCTCCCAGTTCCCTCCCAGTGCTCTCAGTTCCCTCCCAGTTCCCTCCCAGTGCTCCCAGTTCCCTCCCAGGTCCCTCCCAGTGCTCCCAGTTCCCTCCCAGTGCTCCCAGTCCGTACCTGTGGCCAGCCCAGTCCGTGGCCCAGCCCCCCCCCGGCACTGCTGGGACTGCGCAGCTCCGGAGCTGGGGAGAGAGGGGGGCCCCAGTAGGGCCAGTCTGGGCTCCCAGTATGGCCAGTATGGGCTCCCAGTGCTCCCAGTATGGCCAGTATGGGCTCCCAGTGCTCCCAGTATGGACTCCCAGTGCTCCCAGTATGGGGCTCCCAGTATGGCCAGTATGGGCTCCCAGTATGGCCAGTATGAGCTCCCAGGATGGGCTCCCAGTATGGCCAGTATGGGCTCCCAGTATGGCCAGTCTGGGCTCCCAGTGCTTCCAGTATGGGTAGTATGGGTGGGGTGGTGGCTAGTGCCCCCCCAGTACCCCGGCAGTGCTCCCACTACCCCCAGTACCCCCCAGTGCTCCCAGTGCCCCCAGTACCCCCTCAGTGCTCCCAGTACCCCCCCGGTGCCCCCAGTGCTCCCAGTGTCCCCAGTACCCCCCCGGTGCCCCTCCCAGTACCCCCCCCAGTGCCCCCCCAGTGCTCCCAGTACCAGCAGGCAGCAGGTCCCGGGGCTCAGGCCCCACGAAGCTGGTGGCGGCCACGGCTCAGGGGGGGCCCCAGGGCCTGGGGGGGGACATGACACTGCACCAGTGCTCCCAGTGCTCCCAGTGCCCTCCCAGTGCTCCCAGTGCCCCCAGTGCCCTCCCAGTGCCCCCTCCCAGTCCTCCCAATTCCCCTGCTACTCCTTCCCAGTGCCCCAGTCACCCCCAGTCTCTCTCCAGTCCCTCCCAGTCCCCGCCACCCAGTCACCCCAGTCCCGCCCAGTTGGCTCCAGTGGCTCCCAGTCCCTCCCAGTCCTCCCCAGTGCCCCCAGTCTCTTTCCCAGTCCCTCTCCCAGTTTTCCCCCAGTCCCTTTCTCAATGCCCCAGTCCCTCCCAGTCCCTCCCAGTTTCCCCCCAGTCCCTCCCAGCTTTCCCCCAGTCCGTCCCAATGCCCCAGTCCCTTTCCCAGTGCTCCCAGTCCCCCCAGTCTCCTTCCCAGTCCCTCCCAGTTTCCCCCCAGTGCCCTCCCAGTGCTCCCAGTCCCATTCCCAGTCCCCCCGGTCCCTTTCCCAATCCCTCAGTCCCTCCCAGTCCCTCCCAGTTTCCCCCCAGTCCCTCCCAGTTTCCCCCCAGTCCTTTTCCCAGTCCCTCCCAGTCCCTCCCAGTGCTCCCAGTGCTCACCGAGGCTCCGCAGCAGCACCAGCAGCTCCCCCCTCTCCCCCGGGGGTCTCCGGGCTGCCCCCAGGCCGGGGGGGGGCTGGGGGCGGGGGGCGGCGGGGGGGGGCGGCTGTAGCGCAGCACGCAGGAGCCGCCGACCACCACCACCACACTGACTGTGGGGGGGCAGCGGTGAGACCCCCGCCCACCCAGAGACCCCCACCGAGTCAGGACCCCGCCCACCCAGAGACCCCCACCCACCACCACACTGACTGCGGGGGCAGCGGTGAGACCCCCGCCCACCCAGAGACCCCCACCCACCACCACACTGACTGCGGGGGGCAGCGGTGAGACCCCCGCCCACCCAGAGACCCCCACCCAACCACCAACCACCACCACACTGACTGCGGGGGGGGCAGCGGTGAGACCCCCACCCACCCAGAGACCCCCACCCACTACCACACTGACTGCGGGGGGGGCAGCGGTGAGACCCCCGCCCACCCAGAGACCCCCACCGAGTCAGGGACCCCCGCCCACCCAGAGACCCCCACCCACCACCACCACCACCACACTGCGGGGGGGACAGTGGTTAGGGACCCCCACCCAGTCAGGGACCCCCCACCCACCACCACCACACTGACTGCGGGGGGGGCGCTGGTCAGGGACCCCCAGGGCTGGGGGAACCCCCTCGGGGAGATGGGACCCCCCGAAGGCCCCCCCAAAAGGATGGGACCCCCCCCACAAGAGATGGGAACCCCCACAGGGATGGGACCCCCAGAGATGGCCCCGGGGGGTTGGGGACACCCCTGGGGGGGTTGGGGACACCCCCCCGGCCCCGGTCCCCTCCCCCCCGGCCCCGCCCCTCCCCCCTCACCGCTGGGCCCGGGCGGCGCCTCCGGGGGCGGCATCGGGGGAGGGGCCCCCCCGGGCTGGGGGGGGGCAGCGCCTGGGGGTACCAGTGCTCCCAGTGACGGCCCAGTTACCTCCCAGTCCGCCCAGCAACATCCCAGTAACGGCCCAGTGCCCCACCAGTGCTCCCAGTAACATCCCAGTAACCCCAGTGCCCTCCCAGTGCCCCCCCAGTAACATCCCAGTAACCCCCAGTGCCCTCCCAGTGCCCCCCCAGTGCTCCCAGTAACATCCCAGTAACCCCCAGTGCCCTCCCAGTGCCCCCCCAGTGCTTCCAGTAACATCCCAGTAACCCCCAGTGCCCTCCCAGTGCCCCCCCAGTGCTCCCAGTAACATCCCAGTAACCCCCAGTAACCCCCAGTGCCCTCCCAGTGCCCCCCCAGTGCTCCCAGTAACATCCCAGTAACCCCCAGTGCCCTCCCAGTGCCCCCCCAGTGCTCCCAGTAACCCCAGTGCCCTCCCAGTGCCCCCCAGTGCTCCCAGTGACCTCCCAGTAATGTCCCAGTAACATCCCAGTGCCCTCCCAGTGCCGTTTGTATCTCCCCAGTTCCCTCCTGGTGCCCCCCAGCTTCTCCAGTTCCCTCCCAGCTTGCCACACATCATCCCAGTGCTCCCAGTACCTCCCAGTTCCTCCCAGTTCCCCCAGTGCTCCCAGTTCCCCCACTGTCCCCCGTTCCCCCAGTGCTTCCAGTATCCCCCAGTACTTCCAGTTCATCCCAGTTCCCCCAGTACCCCCCAGTTCTCCCAGTCCCCCCCATTCCTCCCAGTTCCCCCCAGTGCTCCTAGTTACCCCACTGTCCCCAGTGCTCCCAGTTCCCCCAGTGCTCCCAGTTCCCCCCAGTTCCCCCAGTTCCTCCCAGTGCCCCCCGCCCCTCCCCCTCCCCCGGTACCGCCGCGGGGTCGCCACGGCAACGCGCGCGAGGCCGGCGGGCGCGAGCGGCCGGCGGGACGGGCTGAGCGACGGGCGGCCCAGCCAATCAGCGACCGCGACGGGCGGGGAGGGGGCGGGGCATATCGCGGCGGGAGCACCGATAGGAGGAGGTTCCACCAATCAGCTTCCGCAAAGCTCGCGGGGCGGAGGGGCGCCGCAAAGCCTGCTGGGAGTTGTAGTCCGGCTCAAGGACCGCTCTCTCTCCCACAGGGCCCCGCGGCGGAAGATGGCGGCGGGCGATGGCGCGGCCGAGGGCGCCGCGGGGCCGGGGCCGGGGCCGGGGCCGGGGCCGGGGCCGGTGTCCTTCGCCTTCAGCCGCAGGGCCGAGCGGCGGCGGCCCCTGCCCGCGGGACCGTGCGCGGAGCCCAGCGCCGGCGGTGACACCGAGAGCGACACCGACTTCCTGACGGCCGTGGAGGACCGGGAGCTACTCAGGTGGGTGGGGCTTAAAGATGGGGCACGCCCCCGAGGCTCGTTTGGGGGCGGGGCTTGGCCCTGGGGCGGGGCTCCGCTGCCGCTTTGGCCAGGAATGCTCCAGTGGGCGGGGCTTGGGGCAGGTGCGACACCGAGGGTGCTGTGGGGGCGGGGCTTAGGATGGGCGGGGCTTCGGGGTGTGTTCCTAATATGGCCGTGGTGGAGTGGCCTGGCACGGTCTACAGTGTCTACTGTGGGGGCGTGGCTTGTGCGGGGGCGTGGTTTCTGGCCGGGAACACCCCTTTGTTTAAAGGAGGCCCTTTGTTTTTGGGCGTGGCTAACCCTGTGGTCCCGCCCCCAGCACGCGGCCGGCCCCGCCCCCCAAGAAGGAGCTGGTGATCCCCCTGATCCCCTCCCACCGCTGGAGGAACCCGGAGCCCCCCCGCGCCGACACAGACCCCGCCCCCAGCACAGACTCCGCCCCCCGCCCAGACCCCGCCCCCCGCGCAGACTCCGCCCCCGGCACCGACCCCGCCCCCAGCGCGGACCCCCCCTCGGTGGAGGCTCAGGCGGTGCAGGAGCTGCTCCAGGGTGAGTTGGGGGTCCCGGGGGGGCTGGGGGGGCCCGGCTGAGGCCCCCTGACCCCCCCGACCCCCGCAGAGGCCCGGCAGAGCCAGGAGCGGCCCAACGGCGACCCCGGCCCCCCCGTGGCCATCCCCCTGCAGCCGCCGGAGCGGGAGCGGGACCGGGACAGGGACACGGGCACCGGGGCACTGCCGGTGAGACACCCCCCGGGACCCCCAGACATACCCTGGGACTCCCGAGGGACCCCCACAGCCCTGGGACCCCCAAACATCCCCTGGGACCCCCGAGGGACCCCCACAGCCCTGGGACCCCCAAACATCCCCTGGGACCCTCAGAATGACCCCCACAGCCCTGGGACCCCCAAACATCCCCTGGGACCCCCGAGGGACCCCCACAGCCCTGGGACCCCAAACATCCCTGGGACCCTCAGAATGACCCCCACAGCCCTGGGACCCCCAAACATCCCCTGGGACCCCCGAGGGACCCCCACAGCCCTGGGACCTCCAAACATCCCCTGGGACCCTCAGAATGACCCCCAAAATCCTCTCAGACCCTCAAACATCCCCGAGGAACCCTGGAGTGACTGACCCCACCTCAGGACCCCCAGAGTGACCCCCGCAGCCCTGGGACTCCTAAACATCCTCTGGGACCCCCAGAGTGATCCCCAGAGCCCTGGGACCACCAGAGTGACCCCCAAACATCCTCTGGGACCCCCAGAGTGACCCCCAGAGCCCTGGGACCACCAGACATCCCCTGGGACTCCCAGAATGATGCCCAGAGCCCTGGGACCCCCCAAACACCCCCTGGGACCCCCCAAACACCTCCTGGGACCCCCGTGGGACCCCCACAGCCCTGGGACCCCAGAGTGACCCCCCAGAGCGCTGGGACCCCCAGTGTTCCCTTCTCACCTGGTGCTCCCCCAGACCCCAAGCTGCCCTGGGGATCCCCAAGTCCCCCCCAGCCCCACCTTTGGGCCCCCCCAGCCCCCCCAAGCCCCCCCAAGCCCCCCGTTTTGCCGCAGACCCCCCAGGACTACGCGGCCGTGCCCGTGGGGCAGTTTGGGCTGGCCATGCTGCGGGGGATGGGCTGGAGCCAGGGCCAGGGCATCGGCCGCACCTTCGCCAGGTGAGTCGGGGGGACAGCCCTGAGCCCCCTGCAGGGCACCCCCACACCGGGGGGTACCCCTGAGCCCCCAGCAGGGCACCCCTGAGCCCCCCAGAGCACCCCCACACTGGGGGGTACCCCTGAGCCCCCAGCAGGGCACCCCTGAGCCCCCTGCAGGGCACCCCCACACCGGGGGGTACCCCTGAGACCCCCAGGGCACCCCCACACCGGGGGGGCCATCCCTGAGACCCCCAGGGCACCCCTGAGCCCCCAGCAGGGCACCCCCACACCGGGGGGTACCCCTGAACCCCCAGGGCACCCCTGAGCCCCCAGCAGGGCACCCCCACACCGGGGGGTACCCCTGAACCCCCAGGGCACCCCTGAGCCCCCAGCAGGGCACCCCCACACCGGGGGGTACCCCTGAGACCCCCAGGGCACCCCTGAGCCCCCCAGGTGAGTGAGGGCACCCCCAAACTGGGGGGGACTCTTGAGCCCCCCAAAGATGGGGGCTGGGCTGAGGCAGTTGGGGGGAGGGACCCCAAACTCGTGGGGGGCACCCTGGAACCCCTGAACCCCCCCAAAACTGGGGGGGACCCCTAAACATCCAACCGGGGAGAGTCAGCTTCCAAGGGAAGATTTGGGGTGCCCTGATCCCCCCAGGGTGGGTTTTGGGGTGCCCTGATCCCCTCAGATGAATTTTGGGGTGCCCTGATCCCCTCAGATGGATTTTGGGGTGCCCTGATCCCCTCAGGGTATATTTTGGGGTGCCCTGATCCCCCAGGGTGGATTTTGGGGTGCCCTGATCCCCCAGGGTGGATTTTGGGGTGCCCTGATCGGGTGGATTTTGGGGTGCCCTGATCGGGTGGATTTTGGGGTGCCCTGATCCCCCAGGGTGGATTTTGGGGTGCCCTGATCGGGTGGATTTTGGGGTGCCCTGATCCCCCCAGGGTGGGTTTTGGGGATTCTCCCGGGTGGAGTTTGGGGTCTCCTCACCCCCTTTTTCCCCCCATGGTGGATTTTGGGGATCCCTTACCCCATTTCCCCCATTTTGGGGTCCCCCAGGTGCATTTCGGGGTCCCCCAGGTGCATTCCGGGGTCCCTCACCCCCTTGCCCCCCAGGTGTATTTTGGGGTCCCCCCGGTGCATTCCGGGGTCCCCCAGGTTCATTCCGGGGTCCCCCAGGTGCATTCCGGGGTCCCTCACCCCCTTTCCCCCCAGGTGTATTTTGGGGTCCCCCCGGTGCATTCCGGGGTCCCCCCTGTGTATTTTGGGGTCCCCCCAGTGCATTCCGGGGTCCCCCAGGTGTATTTTGGGGTCCCCCAGGTGCATTCCGGGGTCCCCCAGGTTCATTCCGGGGTCCCCCAGGTGCATTCCGGGGTCCCTCACCCCCTTGCCCCCCAGGTGTATTTTGGGGTCCCCCCAGTGCATTCCGGGGTCCCCCAGGTGTATTTTGGGGTCCCCCAGGTGCATTCCGGGGTCCCCCAGGTGCATTTTGGGGTCCCCCCAGGTGCATTCCGGGGTCCCCCCGGTGCATTCCGGGGTCCCTCAGCCCCTTTCCCCCCAGGTGTATTTTGGGGTCCCCCAGGTGCATTCTGGGGTCCCCCCGGTGCATTCCGGGGTCCCCCAGGTGTATTTTGGGGTCCCCCAGGTGTATTTTGGGGTCCCCCCGGTGCATTCCGGGGTCCCCCAGGTGTATTTTGGGGTCCCCCCGGTGCATTCCGGGGTCCCTCACCCCTTGTCCCCTCCCCCCCAGGGTGGTGCCCCCCCTGGAGCAGCGGCCCCGCCCGCGGGGGTTGGGGCTGGGGGCTGAGGCCGCCCCCCCGGGACCCCCAGAGCCGGGGAGCCCCCCCAGGGCCCGGCCGTGGGAGACACCGTGGGCATCGAGGC